>NC_092101.1:51225611-51228111 GCF_045679555.1 Salvelinus alpinus
TAGTGGTATCAGTAGTAGTAGTTGTAGTAGCAGTAGTAGTAGTAGCAGTAGTAGTAGTAGTAGCAGTAGTAGTAGCAGTAGCAGTAGCAGTGTTAGTAGTAGTAGTATCAGTAGTAGTAGTAGTTGTAGTAGTAATAGTAGTAGCAGCAGTAGTTGTAGTAGCAGTAGTAGTAGTAGCAGTAGTATCAGCAGCAGCAGTAGTAGCAGTAGTAGCAGTAGTAGCAGTAGCAGTAGTAGTAGTAGTAGTAGTAGTAGTAGCAGTAGTAGTATCAGTAGTAGTAGTAGTAGTAGTAGTAGTTGTAGTAGCAGTAGCAGTAGTACCAGTGTTAGTAGTAGTTGTAGTAGTAGTAGTAGCTGTAGCACTAGTAGTAGTAGTATCAGTAGTAGTGGTAGTAGTAGTAGTAGTAGTAGTTGTAGTAGCAGTAGTAGCAGCAGCAGTAGTAGTAGTGGTATCAGTAGTAGTAGTTGTAGTAGCAGTAGTAGTAGTAGTAGCAGTAGTAGTAGTAGTAGCAGTAGTAGTAGTAGCAGTAGCAGTAGCAGTGTTAGTAGTAGTAGTATCAGTAGTAGTAGTAGTTGTAGTAGTAATAGTAGTAGCAGCAGTAGTTGTAGTAGTAGTAGCAGTAGTAGTAGTAGCAGTAGTAGTAGTAACAGTAGTAGTAGTAGTAGTTGTTGTAACTATAGCAGTAGTAGTAGCAGTAGTAGTAGTAGGTGTAGTAGTTGTAGTAGTAGCAGTAGTGGTAGTACTAGCAGTAGTAGCAGTAGTAGTAGTATCAGTAGCAGTAGTTGTAGTAGTTGTAGTAGCAGTAGTAGTAGTAGTTGTAGTAGTAGTTGTAGTTGTAGCAGTAGTAGTAGAAGTAGTAGTTGTAGTTGCAGTAGTAGTTGTAGTTGTAGTTGTAGCTGTAATAGTAGTAGTAGTAGTAGTAGTAGTAGTAGTAGCAGTAGTAGTAGTAGAAGTAGTAGCTGTAGTTGTAGTAGTAGTAGATAGTAGTAGTAGTAGATAGTAGTAGTTGTAGTAGTAGCAGTAGCAGTAGTAGTAGTAGTAGTAGTAGTAGTAGTAGTAGTAGATAGTAGTAGTAGTAGCAGTAGTAGTAGTAGCAGTAGTAGTAGTAGCAGTAGCAGTTGTAGTAGTAGCAGTAGTAGTAGTAGCAGTAGTAGTAGTAGCAGTAGTAACAGTAGTAGTAGTAGTAGCAGTAGTAGTAGTAGCAGTAGTATCAGTAGTAGTAGTAGTAGTAGTAGTTGTAGTAGCAGTAGTAGTAGTGTTAGTAGTAGTTGTAGTAGTAGCGGTAGCAGTAGTAGTAGTATCAGTAGTAGTAGTAGTAGTAGTAGTTGTAGTAGCAGTAGCAGTAGTACCAGTGTTAGTAGTAGTTGTAGTAGTAGTAGTAGCTGTAGCACTAGTAGTAGTAGTATCAGTAGTAGTGGTAGTAGTAGTAGTAGTAGTAGTTGTAGTAGCAGTAGTAGCAGCAGCAGTAGTAGTAGTGGTATCAGTAGTAGTAGTAGTAGTAGCAGTAGCAGTAGCAGTAGTAGTAGTAGTAGTAGCAGTAGTAGTATCAGTAGCAGTAGTAGTAGTAGCAGTAGTAGTAGTAGTAGTAGTAGTAGCAGTAGCAGTAGTAGTAGTAGCAGTAGTATCAGTAGCAGTAGTAGTTGTAGTAGCAGTAGTAGTAGTAGTAGTAGTAGTATCAGTAGCAGTAGTAGTAGTAGCAGTAGTAGCAGTAGTAGTAGTAGTAGTAGTAGTAGCAGTAGCAGTAGTAGTAGTATCAGCAGCAGCAGTAGTAACAGTAGTAGCAGTAGTAGCAGTAGCAGTAGTAGTAGTAGTAGTAGTAGTAGCAGTAGTAGTAGTAGTAGTAGTAGTAGTAGTAGTAGTAGTAGTAGTAGCAGTAGTAGTATCAGTAGTAGTAGTATCAGTAGTAGTAGTAGTAGTAGTAGTAGTTGTAGTAGCAGTAGCAGTAGTACCAGTGTTAGTAGTAGTTGTAGTAGTAGTAGCAGCTGTAGCACTAGTAGTAGTAGTATCAGTAGTAGTGGTAGTAGTAGTAGTAGTAGTAGTTGTAGTAGCAGTAGTAGCAGCAGCAGTAGTAGTAGTGGTATCAGTAGTAGTAGTTGTAGTAGCAGTAGTAGTAGTAGTAGCAGTAGTAGTAGTAGTAGCAGTAGTAGTAGTAGCAGTAGCAGTGTTAGTAGTAGTAGTAGTTGTAGTAGTAATAGTAGTAGCAGCAGTAGTTGTAGTAGTAGTAGCAGTAGTAGTAGTAGCAGTAGTAGTAGTAACAGTAGTAGTAGTAGTAGTAGTTGTTGTAACTATAGCAGTAGTAGTAGCAGTAGTAGTAGTAGGTGTAGTAGTTGTAGTAGTAGCAGTAGTGGTAGTACTAGCAGTAGTAGCAGTAGTAGTAGTATCAGTAGCAGTAGTTGTAGTAGTTGTAGTAGCAGTAGTAGTAGTAGTTGTAGTAGTAGTTGTAGTTGTAGCAGTAGTAGTAGAAGTAGTAGTTGTAGTTGCAGTAGTAGTTGTAGTTGT
>NC_092101.1:51588111-51778111 GCF_045679555.1 Salvelinus alpinus
TAGTGAAAGGGTTGAATTTGGGGCCTACAATATTATGGTCTACGCTAGAGTAGCTTTGCCTTGTGCAGTTAGGAAACTATAATGATCAACGTTAATGTTTCTAGAAAGAATCTGAACCTGAGATGCTAGAATAGGCTTTTATATCTACACATCTGTCTATATCTGTCTATATCTACACAGCTGTCTATATCTGTCTATATCTACACATCTGTCTATATCTACACATCTGTCTATATCTACACATCTGTCTATATCTACACATCTGTCTATATCTGTCTATATCTACACATCTGTCTATATCTGTCTATATCTACACATCTGTCTATATCTACACATCTGTCTATATCTACACATCTGTCTATATCTGTCTATATCTACACATCTGTCTATATCTACACAGCTGTCTATATCTGTCTATATCTACACAGCTGTCTATATCTGTCTATATCTACACATCTGTCTGTACTTTTGAGGAATTTATTGCCGCTGAAGTCGAGATTTTTCTGGTCAGCCACCTCTGTCTTGTGTATTTGTGCTCCTTGGGATAGCAGGGTTGAAAAAATATATATATATTTTACCTTTAATTAACTAGTCAAGTCAGTTAAGAACAAAATTCTTATTTTCAATGATGGCCTAGGAACAGTGGGTTAACTGCCTTGTTCAGGGGCAGAATGACAGATTTTTATCATGTCAGCTCGGGGATTCGATCTTGCAACCTTTCAGTTTCTGGCCCAACGCTCTAACCACCAGGCTACCTGCTGACCCATGTTAAGGTATGGAGAGGCCTAAGACATGGTGGTGAGGAGACTGGAGAGAGACTTGATATCCAGTCTGTTCAGTAAGGTAAAGCCCCTGATATCCAGTCTGTTCAGTAAGGTAAAGCCATTGATATCCAGTCTGTTCAGTAAGGTAAAGCCATTGATATCCAGTCTGTTCAGTAAGGTAAAGCCATTGATATCCAGTCTGTTCAGTAATGTAAAGCCATTGATATCCAGTCTGTTCAGTAAGGTAAAGCCCCTGATATCCAGTCTGTTCAGTAAGGTAAAGCCCCGATATCCAGTCTGTTCAGTAAGGTAAAGCCCCTGATATCCAGTCTGTTCAGTAAGGTAAAGCCATTGATATCCAGTCTGTTCAGTAAGGTAAAGCCCCTGATATCCAGTCTGTTCAGTAAGGTAAAGACCCTGATATCCAGTCTGTTCAGTAAGGTAAAGCCATTGATATCCAGTCTGTTCAGTAAGGTAAAGCCCCTGATATCCAGTCTGTTCAGTAAGGTAAAGCCCCTGATATCCAGTCTGTTCAGTAAGGTAAAGACCCTGATATCCAGTCTGTTCAGTAAGGTAAAGCTATTGATATCCAGTCTGTTCAGTAAGGTAAAGCCATTGATATCCAGTCTGTTCAGTAAGGTAAAGCTATTGATATCCAGTCTGTTCAGTAAGGTAAAGCCCCTGATATCCAGTCTGTTCAGTAAGGTAAAGCCATTGATATCCAGTCTGTTCAGTAAGGTAAAGCCCCTGATATCCAGTCTGTTCAGTAAGGTAAAGCCCCTGATATCCAGTCTGTTCAGTAAGGTAAAGCTATTGATATCCAGTCTGTTCAGTAAGGTAAAGCCATTGATATCCAGTCTGTTCAGTAAGGTAAAGCTATTGATATCCAGTCTGTTCAGTAAGGTAAAGCCATTGATATCCAGTCTGTTCAGTAAGGTAAAGCCATTTATATCCAGTCTGTTCAGTAAGGTAAAGCCATTGATATCCAGTCTGCTCAGTAAGGTAAAGCCCCTGATATCCAGTCTGTTCAGTAAGGCAAAGCCATTGATATGCAGTCTGTTCAGTAAGGTAAAGCCATTGATATCCAGTCTGTTCAGTAAGGTAAAGCCATTGATATCCAGTCTGTTCAGTAAGGTAAAGCCATTGATATCCAGTCTGTTCAGTAAGGTAAAGCCCCTGATATCTAGTCTGTTCAGTAAGGTAAAGCCATTGATATCCAGTCTGTTCAGTAAGCTAAAGCCCCTGATATCCAGTCTGTTCAGTAAGGTAAAGACCCTGATATCCAGTCTGTTCAGTAAGGTAAAGCCCCGATATCCAGTCTGTTCAGTAAGGTAAAGCCATTGATATCCAGTCTGTTCAGTAAGGTAAAGCTATTGATATCCAGTCTGTTCAGTAAGGTAAAGACCCTGATATCCAGTCTGTTCAGTAAGGTAAAGCCATTGATATCCAGTCTGTTCAGTAAGGTAAAGCCCCTGATATCCAGTCTGTTCAGTAAGGTAAAGCCCCTGATATCCAGTCTGTTCAGTAAGGTAAAGACCCTGATATCCAGTCTGTTCAGTAAGGTAAAGCTATTGATATCCAGTCTGTTCAGTAAGGTAAAGCCCCTGATATCCAGTCTGTTCAGTAAGGTAAAGCTATTGATATCCAGTCTGTTCAGTAAGGTAAAGCCATTGATATCCAGTCTGTTCAGTAAGGTAAAGCTATTGATATCCAGTCTGTTCAGTAAGGTAAAGCCATTGATATCCAGTCTGTTCAGTAAGGTAAAGCCATTTATATCCAGTCTGTTCAGTAAGGTAAAGCCATTGATATCCAGTCTGCTCAGTAAGGTAAAGCCCCTGATATCCAGTCTGTTCAGTAAGGCAAAGCCATTGATATCCAGTCTGTTCAGTAAGGTAAAGCCATTGATATCCAGTCTGTTCAGTAAGGTAAAGCCATTGATATCCAGTCTGTTCAGTAAGGTAAAGCCATTGATATCCAGTCTGTTCAGTAAGGTAAAGCCCCTGATATCTAGTCTGTTCAGTAAGGTAAAGCCATTGATATCCAGTCTGTTCAGTAAGCTAAAGCCCCTGATATCCAGTCTGTTCAGTAAGGTAAAGCCATTGATATCCAGTCTGTTCAGTAAGGTAAAGCTATTGATATCCAGTCTGTTCAGTAAGGTAAAGATATTGAAATATCCAGTCTGTTCAGTAAGCTAAAGCCCCTGATATCCAGTCTGTTCAGTAAGGTAAAGCCATTGATATCCAGTCTGTTCAGTAAGGTAAAGCCATTGATATCCAGTCTGTTCAGTAAGGTAAAGCCATTGATATCCAGTCTGTTCAGTAAGGTAAAGCCCCGATATCCAGTCTGTTCAGTAAGGTAAAGCCCCTGATATCCAGTCTGTTCAGTAAGGTAAAGCCCCTGATATCCAGTCTGTTCAGTAAGGTAAAGCTATTGATATCCAGTCTGTTCAGTAAGGTAAAGCCATTGATATCCAGTCTGTTCAGGAAGGTAAAGCTATTGATATCCAGTCTGTTCAGTAAGGTAAAGCTATTGATATCCAGTCTGTTCAGTAAGGTAAAGCTATTGATATCCAGTCTGTTCAGTAAGGTAAAGCCCCTGATATCCAGTCTGTTCAGTAAGGTAAAGACCCTGATATCCAGTCTGTTCAGTAAGGTAAAGCTATTGATATCCAGTCTGTTCAGTAAGGTAAAGACCCTGATATCCAGTCTGTTCAGTAAGGTAAAGACCCTGATATCCAGTCTGTTCAGTAAGGTAAAGCTATTGATATCCAGTCTGTTAAGTAAGGTAAAGCCATTGATATCCAGTCTGTTCAGTAAGGTAAAGCTATTGATATCCAGTCTGTTCAGTAAGGTAAAGCTATTGATATCCAGTCTGTTCAGTAAGGTAAAGCCCCTGATATCCAGTCTGTTCAGTAAGGTAAAGCAATTGATATCCAGTCTGTTCAGTAAGGTAAAGCCATTGATATCCAGTCTGTTCAGTAAGGTAAAGCCCCTGATTTCCAGTCTGTTCAGTAAGGTAAAGCCATTGATATCCAGTCTGTTCAGTAAGGTAAAGCCATTGATATCCAGTCTGTTCAGTAAGGTAAAGCCATTGATATCCAGTCTGTTCAGTAAGGTAAAGCCATTGATATCCAGTCTGTTCAGTAAGGTAAAGCTATTGATATCCAGTCTGTTCAGTAAGGTAAAGCCATTGATATCCAGTCTGTTAAGTAAGGTAAAGCCCCTGATATCCAGTCTGTTCAGTAAGGTAAAGCCCCTGATATCCAGTCTGTTCAGTAAGGTAAAGCCCCGATATCCAGTCTGTTCAGTAAGGTAAAGCCATTGATATCCAGTCTGTTCAGTAAAGTAAAGCCATTGATATCCAGTCTGTTCAGGACTGTAAAGCCATTGATATCCAGTCTGTTCAGTAAGGTAAAGCCATTGATATCCAGTCTGTTCAGTAAGGTAAAGCCATTGATATCCAGTCTGTTCAGTAAGGTAAAGCCCCTGATATCCAGTCTGTTCAGTAAGGTAAAGCCCCTGATATCCAGTCTGTTCAGTAAGGTAAAGCCATCAGTCAATAATAGATGAGCCATCCTAAAATATTTAACGATTGGCCTAATTTAGCCCACCTCCCCTCTAACCTCCCCCTTCATCACCCCTTCCACCTCTCCCTTCACCTCCCCATTAGAGAAGGTATTTAGATAGAATATGTAGAGAAGGGATTTAGGTAGAGGATGTAGAGAAGATATTTAGGTAGAGGATGTAGAGAAGATATTTAGGTAGAGGATGTAGAGAAGATATTTAGGTAGAGGATATAGAGAAGGGATTTAGGTAGAGGATGTAGAGAAGGGATTTAGGTAGAGGATGTAGAGAAGGTATTTAGGTAGAAGATGTAGAGGAGGTATTTAGGTAGAGGATGTTATCAAACAGCTGTAGAGAAGGAGTGCTATGGAAAGGTCAAGGTGGTATTCAGGTAGAAGAAAAGAGGCAGAAGATCAGAGGGTGTACCCGGCTCCACGAGGGGGCTAAAGTGGGCTAAAGTGGGCTAAAGTGGGTTAAAGTGGGCTAAAGTGGGCTAAAGTGGGCTAAGGTGGGCTAAAGTGGGCTAAAGTGGGTTAAGGTGTGTTAAAGTGGGCTAAAGTGGGCTAAAGTGGGTTAAAGTGGGCTAAGGTGGGCTAAAGTGGGCTAAAGTGGGTTAAAGTGGGCTAAAGTGGGTTAAAGTGGGCCTGTCTCCTTCCTGCTCCTCTGCTGTTCCTATGGGGGGGGGGGGGGGGGGGGGGCTCTGCAGGAGTGTCTGCCCTATGACGGGGGTGAGTGAAGTTTTCATCTCGACATTGGCTGACACTGAATTGATTCAGGAGACCTGGAGAGGAGAGGGTGTGTCCTCCACATTCATAATCAAACGCGACCATCAGCAAAGACACCTGCTCCGACTCTGTTATCAGTTAGACAGCCAAGATCATGTATCGTTAAAAACCCCCAGAAATGATGCCTATAATTTTAGAAAGAGCGAATTCTACATTTTCACCTCACTCAAAACATCACATTTTTTGGGGGTGCGGCTAAAACCATGATTTGGTCTAACAGAAAAGTGCATTATCATCATAAATCATGTAATGAAAGTGTCTGCCCTTCCCTTGCCCCTGCGCCCTCTCTGGGGCCTGTTGCTGTGATGAGTGAACCACTTTCCTCTCCCCCAGTCGCTTGAGAGAAAAACAAGTTCTGATCGGTTAACTGCAACTGGTAGTAGCCTACAACTGGTAGCAGTCAACAACTGGTAGCAGTCTACAACTGGTAGCAGTCAACAACTGGTAGCAGTCTACAACTGGTAGTAGTCTACAACTGGTAGCAGTCTACAACTGGTAGTAGTCTACCACTGGTAGTAGTCTACAACTGGTAGTAGTCAACAACTGGTAGCAGTCAACAACTGGTAGTAGTCTACAACTGGTAGCAGTCTACAACTGGTAGTAGTCTACAACTGGTAGTAGTCAACAACTGGTAGCAGTCTACAACTGGTAGCAGTCTACAACTGGTAGTAGTCTACAACTGGTAGTAGTCTACAACTGGTAGCAGTCTACAACTGGTAGTAGTCTACAACTGGTAGCAGTCTACAACTGGTAGCAGTCTACAACTGGTAGTAGTCTACAACTGGTAGTAGTCTACAACTGGTAGCAGTCTACAACTGGTAGTAGTCTACAACTGGTAGTAGTCTACAACTGGTAGCAGTCTACAACTGGTAGTAGTCTACAACTGGTAGCAGTCTACAACTGGTAGTAGTCTACAACTGGTAGTAGTCTACAACTGGTAGTAGTCTACAACTGGTAGTAGCCTCTTTTATTTCTTTCATCACATTCCCAGTGGGTCAGAAGTTTACATACTCAATTAGTATTTGGTAGCACTGCCTTTAAATTGTTTAACTTGGGTCAAATGTTTCGGGTAGCCTTCTACAAGCTTCCCACAATAAGTTGGGTGAATTTTGGCCCATTCCTCTTGACAGAGCTGTTGTAACTGAGTCAGTTGGAGGCCTCCTTGCTTGCACAAGCTTTTTCAGTTCTGCCCACAAATTTTCTATAAGATTGAGGTCAGGCCAGAGGACATTTCTCCAAAAAGTATGATCTTTGTCCCCATGTGCAGTTGCAAACCGTAGTCTGGCTTTTTTATGGCGGTTTTGGAGAAGTGGCTTCTTCCTTGCTGAGCGACCTTTCAGGTTATGTCGATATAGGACTCGTTTTACTGTGGATATAGATACTTTTGTACTTGTTTCCTCCAGCATCTTCCCAAGGTCCTTTGCTGTTGTTCGTGGATTGATTTGTACTTTTCGCACCAAAGTACGTTCGTCTCTAGGAGACAGAACTCCTTCCTGAGCGGTATGATGGCGTAAAGTAGAAACATTGTTTGGAGAGATCACAAACTGCTCAACACATGTTATAAAGAACTTTTGGTTGATTTAATTGCGTTTACCAGTTTATTGTCAATTTCTTCTTGTCTTTGTTTGGAGATCATGTTCCCGGTTTCTCATGTTTGATGTTGTGTGGACGTGCTTTAGCATGCATAGATATACCTGGCCTGCACGCCAACAAAGTAGGTGTGGCCAAATGTATTTAAGTGCCCATTTGGGGATTTTCTAGATAGTTCAGTTTTGGGTAACTCAAGGAGAGGCTGTATGTGAGCCTGGTAGAACCCGTGCTTTATTGGTTAAGACAGGTTTTTCCTGATGAGAGGCTTTTTCTTTTGAATGGTGGACATTTTGAAGTCACAACTTTTTTATATACGGTATATTTGTAAATATCACCGTCATCTTTATAAAACCAGTGATGTGTAAACAAATCCAACAATCATTTGCACCTCTACCTGTCTGCCTCCTGCTGAATGTTTATCACTATGACTGTTAGAAGGACCCTATTTTACGCTGATACAGCGTAGCAGAGGAGATTTCACACCAACCTGTCACCTCTCGGAGAGACAGCATCTTGAACTTTATGTTTATTGTGGTATACTGTGATATAAGCCAATTTCAACTGCCCCCTTAATCACTTTCTCCTGGCTCCGGATCTGTAAGAGGGTTAATTGATGTTATTAAACACCTGTAGAGAAGAAGAGGTATGGAAAGGTCAAGGAGTGTGAGGTCAAGCCGGGGGTTAAGAATAGGAACAAGAGGTAAGGAAAACCCTCTGTGTTTAATTCATTCCTTTGGTTTTGGAATTTTTTTGAGTTTTTTAAAGTTCTGTAAGACACTAAGATCAACGTAAATTCCCATCACTGTTTAGTGGGTTGGACTGGACCTGTCCAGACCATAATTACAGGTGAAATTCATTCTATAATATTATACTGTACAAGCAGCATCCAGTAGAGAGAGGGAGAGACGACCATCTCTGCAGCACAACTAGTAGAGAGAGGGAGAGACGGCCATCTCTGCAGCATAACCAGTAGAGAGAGGGAGAGACGACCATCTATGCAGCATAACCAGTAGAGAGGGTGTGACGGCCATCTCTGCAGCATAACCAGTAGAGAGAGGGAGTGGCGGCCATCTCTGCAGCATAACCAGTAGAGAGAGGGAGTGACGGCCATCTCTGCAGCATAACCAGTAGAGAGAGGGTGTGACGGCCATCTCTGCAGCATAACCAGTAGAGAGAGGGTGTGACGGCCATCTCTGCAGCATAACCAGTAGAGAGAGGGAGTGACGGCCATCTCTGCAGCATAACCAGTAGAGAGAGGGTGTGACGGCCATCTCTGCAGCATAACCAGTAGAGAGAGGGAGTGACGGCCATCTCTGCAGCATAACCAGTAGAGAGAGGGTGTGACGACCATCTCTGCAGCATAACCAGTAGAGAGAGGGAGTGACGGCCATCTCTGCAGCATAACCAGTAGAGAGGGTGTGACGGCCATCTCTGCAGCATAACTAGTAGAGAGAGGGAGAGACGACCATCTCTGCAGCATAACCAGTAGAGAGAGGGAATGAAGGCCATCTCTGCAGCATAACCAGTAGAGAGAGGGAGAGACGGCCATCTCTGCAGCATAACCAGTAGAGAGAGGGAGAGACGGCCATCTCTGCAGCATAACCAGTAGAGAGGGTGTGACGGCCATCTCTGCAGCATAACCAGTAGAGAGAGGGAGAGACGGCCATCTCTGCAGCATAACCAGTAGAGAGAGGGAGAGACGGCCATCTCTGCAGCATAACCAGTAGAGAGAGGGAGAGACGACCATCTCTGCAGCATAACCAGTAGAGAGGGAGTGACGACCATCTCTGCAGCATAACCAGTAGAGAGAGGGAGAGACGACCATCTCTGCAGCATAACTAGTAGAGAGGGAGTGACGACCATCTCTGCAGCATAACCAGTAGAGAGAGGGAGAGACGACCATCTCTGCAGCATAACCAGTAGAGAGAGGGAGAGACGGCCATCTCTGCAGCATAACCAGTAGAGAGGGTGTGACGGCCATCTCTGCAGCATAACCAGTAGAGAGAGGGAGAGACGGCCATCTCTGCAGCATAACCAGTAGAGAGAGGGAGAGACGGCCATCTCTGCAGCATAACCAGTAGAGAGAGGGAGAGACGACCATCTCTGCAGCATAACCAGTAGAGAGGGAGTGACGACCATCTCTGCAGCATAACCAGTAGAGAGAGGGAGAGACGACCATCTCTGCAGCATAACTAGTAGAGAGGGAGTGACGACCATCTCTGCAGCATAACCAGTAGAGAGAGGGAGAGACGACCATCTCTGCAGCATAACCAGTAGAGAGGGAGTGACGACCATCTCTGCAGCATAACCAGTAGAGAGAGGGAGAGACGACCATCTCTGCAGCATAACCAGTAGAGAGAGGGAGAGACGACCATCTCTGCAGCATAACCAGTAGAGAGAGGGAGTGACGGCCATCTCTGCAGCATAACCAGTAGAGAGAGGGAGTGACGACCATCTCTGCAGCATAACCAGTAGAGAGAGGGAGAGACGACCATCTCTGCAGCATAACCAGTAGAGAGAGGGAGTGACGGCCATCTCTGCAGCATAACCAGTAGAGAGAGGGAGTGACGGCCATCTCTGCAGCATAACCAGTAGAGAGAGGGAGTGACGACCATCTCTGCAGCATAACCAGTAGAGAGAGGGTGTGACGGCCATCTCTGCAGCATAACCAGTAGAGAGAGGGAGTGACGGCCATCTCTGCAGCATAACCAGTAGAGAGAGGGAGTGACGACCATCTCTGCAGCATAACCAGTAGAGAGAGGGAGAGACGGCCATCTCTGCAGCATAACCAGTAGAGAGAGGGAGAGACGGCCATCTCTGCAGCATAACCAGTAGAGAGAGGGAGAGACGGCCATCTCTGCAGCATAACCAGTAGAGAGGGTGTGACGGCCATCTCTGCAGCATAACCAGTAGAGAGAGGGAGAGACGGCCATCTCTGCAGCATAACCAGTAGAGAGAGGGAGAGACGGCCATCTCTGCAGCATAACAAGTAGAGAGAGGGAGAGACGGCCATCTCTGCAGCATAACCAGTAGAGAGAGGGAGAGACGACCATCTCTGCAGCATAACCAGTAGAGAGGGTTTGACGGCCATCTCTGCAGCATAACTAGTAGAGAGAGGGAGAGACGACCATCTCTGCAGCATAACCAGTAGAGAGAGGGAGAGACGACCATCTCTGCAGCATAACCAGTAGAGAGAGGGAGTGACGACCATCTCTGCAGCATAACCAGTAGAGAGAGGGAGTGACGGCCATCTCTGCAGCATAACCAGTAGAGAGAGGGAGTGACGACCATCTCTGCAGCATAACCAGTAGAGAGAGGGAGAGACGACCATCTCTGAAGCACAACCAGTAGAGAGAGGGTGTGACGGCCATCTCTGCAGCATAACCAGTAGAGAGAGGGAGTGACGGCCATCTTTGCAGCATAACCAGTAGAGAGAGGGAGTGACGACCATCTCTGCAGCATAACCAGTAGAGAGAGGGAGAGACGGCCATCTCTGCAGCATAACCAGTAGAGAGAGGGAGAGACGGCCATCTCTGCAGCATAACCAGTAGAGAGAGGGAGAGACGGCCATCTCTGCAGCATAACCAGTAGAGAGAGGGAGAGACGACCATCTCTGCAGCATAACCAGTAGAGAGGGTGTGACGGCCATCTCTGCAGCATAACTAGTAGAGAGAGGGAGAGACGACCATCTCTGCAGCATAACTAGTAGAGAGAGGGAGAGACGACCATCTCTGCAGCATAACCAGTAGAGAGAGGGAGTGACGGCCATCTCTGCAGCATAACCAGTAGAGAGAGGGAGTGACGACCATCTCTGCAGCATAACCAGTAGAGAGAGGGAGAGACGACCATCTCTGAAGCACAACCAGTAGAGAGAGGGTGTGACGGCCATCTCTGCAGCATAACCAGTAGAGAGAGGGAGTGACGGCCATCTCTGCAGCATAACCAGTAGAGAGAGGGAGTGACGACCATCTCTGCAGCATAACCAGTAGAGAGAGGGAGAGACGACCATCTCTGAAGCACAACCAGTAGAGAGAGGGTGTGACGGCCATCTCTGCAGCATAACCAGTAGAGAGAGGGTGTGACGGCCATCTCTGCAGCATAACCAGTAGAGAGAGGGTGTGACGGCCATCTCTGCAGCATAACCAGTAGAGAGAGGGAGTGACGGCCATCTCTGCAGCACAACCAGTAGAGAGAGGGTGTGACGGCCATCTCTGCAGCATAACCAGTAGAGAGGGAGTGACGGCCATCTCTGCAGCATAACCAGTAGAGGGAGAGACGGCCATCTCTGCAGCATAACTAGTAGAGAGAGGGAGAGACGACCATCTCTGCAGCATAACTAGTAGAGAGAGGGAGTGACGGCCATCTCTGCAGCATAACCAGTAGAGAGAGGGTGTGACGGCCATCTCTGCAGCATAACCAGTAGAGAGGGAGTGACGGCCATCTCTGCAGCATAACCAGTAGAGAGAGGGAGAGACGGCCATCTCTGCAGCATAACCAGTAGAGAGAGGGTGTGACGGCCATCTCTGCAGCATAACCAGTAGAGAGAGGGAGTGACGGCCATCTCTGCAGCATAACCAGTAGAGAGAGGGAGAGACGGCCATCTCTGCAGCATAACCAGTAGAGAGAGGGAGAGACGGCCATCTCTGCAGCATAACCAGTAGAGAGAGGGAGAGACGGCCATCTCTGCAGCATAACCAGTAGAGAGAGGGTGTGACGGCCATCTCTGCAGCATAACCAGTAGAGGGTGTGACGGCCATCTCTGCAGCATAACTAGTAGAGAGAGGGAGAGACGACCATCTCTGCAGCATAACTAGTAGAGAGAGGGAGTGACGGCCATCTCTGCAGCATAACCAGTAGAGAGAGGGAGTGACGGCCATCTCTGCAGCATAACCAGTAGAGAGGGTGTGACGGCCATCTCTGCAGCATAACCAGTAGAGAGGGAGTGACGGCCATCTCTGCAGCATAACCAGTAGAGAGGGTGTGACGGCCATCTCTGCAGCATAACCAGTAGAGAGAGGGAGTGACGGCCATCTCTGCAGCATAACCAGTAGAGAGGGAGTGACGGCCATCTCTGCAGCATAACCAGTAGAGAGAGGGAGTGACGGCCATCTCTGCCAAGACAACACAGAATTCTGCCATCTGTTCTGATTTAATCTTAATATGTGTCCCAAATTGCACCCTATTCCCTTTATAGTGCACTACTTTTGACCAGGGTCCTTTGTTTACAATCGTTAGGGAGTCGGCAATAACAAAAAAGACAACACACATTCGGATGCCGACGCCACTCTTTCCCTTCACAGACCTTGCATATCTGCAGGCACTCCAGCCTAGCTTGGCTTCTCTGGTAATTACTTAAAGATTAACGGTAATTTGTGTATTTTACCGGAAGGCAAGATATCATGTGTGGTGTAATGCAATGGATTCATTGTAGCCTGGTTCCAGGACTTTACCAATTCCTCTGATTTACCCAATACTGCACCGATAGAGGCTATATTTATACTGCACCAATAGAGGCTATATCTACACTGCACCAATAGAGGCTATATCTACACTGCACCAATAGAGGCTATATTTATACTGCACCAATAGAGGCTATATCTACACTGCACCGATAGAGGCTATATCTACACTGCACCAATAGAGGCTATATCTATACTGCACCAATAGAGGCTATATCTACACTGCACCGATAGAGGCTGTATCTACACTGCACCAATAGAGGCTATATCTACACTGCACCAATAGAGGCTATATCTACACTGCACCAATAGAGGCTATATCTACACTGCACCAATAGAGGCTGTATCTACACTGCACCAATAGAGGCTATATCTACACTGCACCAATAGAGGCTGTATCTACACTGCACCAATAGAGGCTATATCTACACTGCACCAATAGAGGCTATATCTACACTGCACCAATAGAGGCTATATCTACACTGCACCAATAGAGGCTGTATCTACACTGCACCAATAGAGGCTATATCTACACTGCACCAATAGAGGCTATATCTATAAGAGGTTTCTTTTGTACTTCCCTAAAAAAGAAATGGTCTGTTGCTAAATATTGTGATGGCATTTTTTGCCTACTACAGCAAGCATGCCCTCTTGTTCTTGGCTGGACAGTGGTATTCTGCGTTCTAAATGCCACCCTATTCCCAAGACAGTGCCTATAAGGTTCAGGAGAAAAGTACATTCTTAGGAGAAAAGGTGCAATCTAGAGTCTCAAAGGGTTTTTCGGCGGTCCCCGTAGGGGAACCCTTTGAAGAACCCTCTTTAGTTCCAGTTAGAACCCTTTTTAGTTCCACGCAGAACCCTTCAAACAGGGGGTTCTACCTGGAACCCTAAAGGGTTCTACCTGGAACCTTAAAGGGTTCTACCTGGAACCAAAAAGTGTTCTACCTGGAACCAAAAAGGGTTTTCCTATGGGGACAGCCGAAGTACCCTTTTGGAACTCTTTTTTCTAAGAGTGTAGTGCACTGTACAGGGAAAAGGGTGTGATTTGGGACGTAGCCTCAGTGTGGTCTGAGTAGCTCCTCTGCAGCACAGAATAAAGATGGGGGGGTTCATGTGAGTTCAACGGACCAAACGGGGCACATCATCGATATTTAATGCTAGATTACCTGCAGGAACATTCTGGTTGGTGTGCCAGGGTGCATTTCATGTGCCATCATCCTGATCTCTCTCTCTCTACCCACTCTGAATTTAGCTGTTTGAGTGCTCTTTACTTACAACGAAATGTACCATGTCATCAGAAACACATCTACTTGACTTAAATCATTTCTGTTTCGGTGCCTTATGGGAAATGTACCATCAAAATCAGCAGTATTCTCAACCCTCCTCCTCCTCAGACATACTTTCATCAGATCAGACACCATAGTGTGCCTGATACCAACATCATAACACCCCTCTCTTCAGAGACACTGGTCCTCTCCAGCACATTGTTCTCTGTCGCATCCCGAATGATCCCCTATTCCCTTAATAATGCACACTCTTAGAAAGAAAAGGGTCCCAAAATGGTTCTTCGGCTGTCACCATAGGATAACCATTTTTTTTTGTTTCCGGGGAGAATCCTTTTTTCGGTTTCTACGTGGAACCAAAAGGGTTCTACCTGGAAACAGAAACGGTTCTCCTATGGTGACAGCCCGAAGAACCCTTATACGTTCTAGATTTTTCTAAGAGCGTCCAAAGTAACGCCCTACGTAGGGAAAGGGGGACCTTCTGGGAGTCAGCCTTTTAGCATATTGTTCTGTGTTCATACTGAGTCAATGGAGCTGGCTGCTTAGCTGCTTGGCTGCTGGGGGTGTGGGGTCTGTATGGAGGATGATGTCATGACAGACAGAAAGAACCCCCCCCCCTGCATGGTAACAGTGTCTGGAGACTGGACGGGGGCCAGCGAGGGGGTTGGGGGGGGGGGGGGGTCTTTTGTGCATCTCTGTCTCTGCTTTGTGCTCCTTGATGGCTAGAGATTGTTCAATAGGCTAGTTCCCACAAAGCACAAGAATGGCAGTGAGCTAAGTGAGTGACTGACTGACTCTCTGTCAGTGTTCAGACTATACCCCCCTCTCTGTCAGTGTTCAGACTACACCCCCCTCTCTGTCAGTGTTCAGACTACACCCCTCTCTGTCAGTGTTCAGACTATACCCCTCTCTGTCAGTGTTCAGACTACACCCCCCTCTCTGTCAGTGTTCAGACTACACCCCCCTCTCTGTCAGTGTTCAGACTATACCCCTCTCTGTCAGTGTTCAGACTATACCCCTCTCTGTCAGTGTTCAGACTATACCCCTCTCTGTCAGTGTTCAGACCATACCCCCCTCTCTGTCAGTGTTCAGACCATACCCCTCTCTCTGTCAGTGTTCAGACTATACCCCTCTCTGTCAGTGTTCAGACTATACCCCTCTCTGTCAGTGTTCAGACTATACCCCCCTCTCTGCCAGTGTTCAGACTATACCCCTCTCTGTCAGTGTTCAGACTATACCCCTCTCTGTCAGTGTTCAGACCATACCCCTCTCTGTCAGTGTTCAGACTATACCCCTCTCTGTCAGTGTTCAGACTATACCCCCCTCTCTGTCAGTGTTCAGACTATACCCCCCTCTTTGTCAGTGTTCAGACTATACCCCCCTCTGTCAGTGTTCAGACTATACCCCCCTCTGTCAGTGTTCAGACTATACCCCCCTCTCTGTCAGTGTTCAGACTATACCCCTCTCTGTCAGTGTTCAGACTATAGCCCCCTCTCTGTCAGTGTTCAGACTATACCCCCCTCTCTGTCAGTGTTCAGACTATACCCCTCTCTGTCAGTGTTCAGACTATACCCCCCTCTCTGTCAGTGTTCAGACTATACCCCCCTCTGTCAGTGTTCAGACTATACCCCTCCCTCTGTCAGTGTTCAGACTATACCCCTCACTGTCAGTGTTCAGACTATACCCCTCTCTCTGTCAGTGTTCAGACTATACCCCCCTCTCTGTCAGTGTTCAGACTATACCCCCCTCTCTGTCAGTGTTCAGACTATACCCCTCTCTGTCAGTGTTCAGACCATACCCCTCTCTGTCAGTGTTCAGACTATACCCCTCTCTGTCAGTGTTCAGACTATACCCCCCTCTCTGTCAGTGTTCAGACTATACCCCCCTCTCTGTCAGTGTTCAGACTATACCCCTCTCTGTCAGTGTTCAGACCATACCCCTCTCTGTCAGTGTTCAGACTATACCCCTCTCTGTCAGTGTTCAGACTATACCCCCCTCTCTGTCAGTGTTCAGACTATACCCCCCTCTCTGTCAGTGTTCAGACTATACCCCCCTCTCTGTCAGTGTTCAGACTATACCCCTCTCTGTCAGTGTTCAGACTATACCCCTCTCTGTCAGTGTCCAGACTATACCCCCCTCTCTGTCAGTGTTCAGACTATACCCCCCTCTCTGTCAGTGTTCAGACTATACCCCTCTCTGTCAGTGTTCAGACTATACCCCCCTCTCTGTCAGTGTTCAGACTATACCCCTCTCTGTCAGTGTTCAGACTATACCCCTCTCTGTCAGTGTTCAGACTACACCCCCTCTCTGTCAGTGTTCAGACTATACCCCTCTCTGTCAGTGTTCAGAATTTACCCCCCTCTCTGTCAGTGTTCAGACTATACCCCTGTCTGTCAGTGTTCAGACTATACCACCCTCTCTGTCAGTGTTCAGACTATACCCCTGTCTGTCAGTGTTCAGACTATACCCCCCTCTCTGTCAGTGTTCAGACTATACCCCTCTCTGTCAGTGTTCAGACTATACCCCCCTCTCTGTCAGTGTTCAGACTATACCCCTCTCTGTCAGTGTTCAGACTATACCCCTCTCTGTCAGTGTTCAGACTATACCCCCCTCTCTGTCAGTGTTCAGACTATACCCCCCTCTCTGTCAGTGTCCAGACTATACCCCTCTCTGTCAGTGTTCAGACTATACCCCCCTCTCTGTCAGTGTTCAGACTATACCCCTCTCTGTCAGTGTTCAGACTATACCCCTCTCTGTCAGTGTTCAGACTATACCCCCCTCTCTGTCATTGTTCAGACTATACCCCTCTCTGTCAGTGTTCAGACTATAGCCCCCTCTCTGTCAGTGTTCAGACTATACCCCTCTCTGTCAGTGTTCAGACTATACCCCCCTCTCTGTCAGTGTTCAGACTATACCCCCCTCTGTCAGTGTTCAGACTATACCCCTCCCTCTGTCAGTGTTCAGACTATACCCCTCACTGTCAGTGTTCAGACTATACCCCTCTCTCTGTCAGTGTTCAGACTATACCCCCCTCTCTGTCAGTGTTCAGACTATACCCCCCTCTCTGTCAGTGTTCAGACTATACCCCTCTCTGTCTGTGTTCAGACTATACCCCTCTCTGTCAGTGTTCAGACCATACCCCTCTCTGTCAGTGTTCAGACTATACCCCTCTCTGTCAGTGTTCAGACTATACCCCCCTCTCTGTCAGTGTTCAGACTATACCCCCCTCTTTGTCAGTGTTCAGACTATACCCCCCTCTCTGTCAGTGTTCAGACTATACCCCTCTCTGTCAGTGTTCAGACTATACCCCTCTCTGTCAGTGTCCAGACTATACCCCCCTCTCTGTCAGTGTTCAGACTATACCCCCCTCTCTGTCAGTGTTCAGACTATACCCCTCTCTGTCAGTGTTCAGACTATACCCCCCTCTCTGTCAGTGTTCAGACTATACCCCTCTCTGTCAGTGTTCAGACTATACCCCTCTCTGTCAGTGTTCAGACTACACCCCCTCTCTGTCAGTGTTCAGACTATACCCCTCTCTGTCAGTGTTCAGAATTTACCCCCCTCTCTGTCAGTGTTCAGACTATACCCCTGTCTGTCAGTGTTCAGACTATACCACCCTCTCTGTCAGTGTTCAGACTATACCCCTGTCTGTCAGTGTTCAGACTATACCCCCCTCTCTGTCAGTGTTCAGACTATACCCCTCTCTGTCAGTGTTCAGACTATACCCCCCTCTCTGTCAGTGTTCAGACTATACCCCTCTCTGTCAGTGTTCAGACTATACCCCTCTCTGTCAGTGTTCAGACTATACCCCCCTCTCTGTCAGTGTTCAGACTATACCCCCCTCTCTGTCAGTGTCCAGACTATACCCCTCTCTGTCAGTGTTCAGACTATACCCCCCTCTCTGTCAGTGTTCAGACTATACCCCTCTCTGTCAGTGTTCAGACTATACCCCTCTCTGTCAGTGTTCAAACTATACCCCTCTCTGTCAGTGTTCAGACTTTACACCCCCCTCTGTCAGTGTTCAGACTACACCCCCTCTCTGTCAGTGTTCAGACTATACCCCTCTCTGTCAGTGTTCAGAATTTACCCCCCTCTCTGTCAGTGTTCAGACTATACCCCTGTCTGTCAGTGTTCAGACTATACCCCCCTCTCTGTCAGTGTTCAGACTATACCCCTGTCTGTCAGTGTTCAGACTATACCCCTCTCTCTGTTAGTGTTCAGACTATACTCCCCTCTCTGTCAGTGTTCAGACTATACCCCCCTCTCTGTCAGTGTTCAGACTATACCCCTCTCTGTCAGTGTTCAGACTATACCCCCCCCTCTGTCAGTGTTCAGACTATACCCCTGTCTGTCAGTGTTCAGACTATACCCCTCTCTGTCAGTGTTCAGACTATACACCCCCCTCTGTCAGTGTTCAGACTATACCCCTCTCTGTCAGTGTTCAGACTATACCCCTCTCTGTCAGTGTTCAGACTATACACCCCCCTCTGTCAGTGTTCAGACTATACCCCTGTCTGTCAGTGTTCAGACTATACCCCTCTCTGTCAGTGTTCAGACTATACCCCCCTCTCTGTCAGTGTTCAGACTATACCCCTCACTGTCAGTGTTCAGACTATACCCCTCTCTCTGTCAGTGTCCAGACTATACCCCCCTCTCTGTCAGTGTTCAGACTATACCCCCCTCTCTGTCAGTGTTCAGACTATACCCCTCTCTGTCAGTGTTCAGACTATACCCCCCTCTCTGTCAGTGTTCAGACTATACCCCTCTCTGTCAGTGTTCAGACTATACCCCTCTCTGTCAGTGTTCAGACTACACCCCCTCTCTGTCAGTGTTCAGACTATACCCCTCTCTGTCAGTGTTCAGAATTTACCCCCCTCTCTGTCAGTGTTCAGACTATACCCCTGTCTGTCAGTATTCAGACTATACCCCCCTCTCTGTCAGTGTTCAGACTATACCCCTGTCTGTCAGTGTTCAGACTATACCCCCCTCTCTGTCAGTGTTCAGACTATACCCCTCTCTGTCAGTGTTCAGACTATACCCCCCTCTCTGTCAGTGTTCAGACTATACCCCTCTCTGTCAGTGTTCAGACTATACCCCTCTCTGTCAGTGTTCAGACTATACCCCCCTCTCTGTCAGTGTTCAGACTATACCCCTCTCTGTCAGTGTTCAGACTATCCCCCTCTCTGTCAGTGTTCAGACCATACCCCTCTCTGTCAGTGTTCAGACTATACCCCCCTCTCTGTCAGTGTTCAGACTATACCCCCCTCTCTGTCAGTGTTCAGACTATACCCCTCTCTGTCAGTGTTCAGACTATACCCCTCTCTGTCAGTGTTCAGACTATACCCCCCTCTCTGTCAGTGTTCAGACTATACCCCCCTCTCTGTCAGTGTTCAGTCTATACCCCTCTCTGTCAGTGTTCAGACTATACCCCCCTCTCTGTCAGTGTTCAGTCTATACCCCTCTCTGTCAGTGTTCAGACTATACCCCTCTCTGTCAGTGTTCAGACTATACCCCTCTCTGTCAGTGTTCAGACTATACCCCTCTCTGTCAGTGTTCAGACTATACCCCTCACTGTCAGTGTTCAGACTATACCCCCCTCTCTGTCAGTGTTCAGACTATACCCCCCTCTCTGTCAGTGTCCAGACTACACCCCCCTCTCTGTCAGTGTTCAGACTATACCCCTCTCTCTGTCAGTGTTCAGACCATACCCCTCTCTGTCAGTGTTCAGACTATACCCCTGTCTGTCAGTGTTCAGACTATACCCCTCTCTGTCAGTGTTCAGACTATACCCCTCTCTCTGTTAGTGTTCAGACTATACCCCTCTCTGTCAGTGTTCAGACTATACCCCTCTCTGTCAGTGTTCAGACTATACCCCTCTCTGTCAGTGTTCAGACTATACCCCCCTCTCTGTCAGTGTTCAGACTATACCCCTCTCTGTCAGTGTTCAGACTATACCCCTCTCTGTCAGTGTTCAGACTACACCCCCTCTCTGTCAGTGTTCAGACTATACCCCTCTCTGTCAGTGTTCAGAATTTACCCCCCTCTCTGTCAGTGTTCAGACTATACCCCTGTCTGTCAGTGTTCAGACTATACCCCCCTCTCTGTCAGTGTTCAGACTATACCCCTGTCTGTCAGTGTTCAGACTATACCCCCCTCTCTGTCAGTGTTCAGACTATACCCCTCTCTGTCAGTGTTCAGACTATACCCCCCTCTCTGTCAGTGTTCAGACTATACCCCTCTCTGTCAGTGTTCAGACTATACCCCTCTCTGTCAGTGTTCAGACTATACCCCCCTCTCTGTCAGTGTTCAGACTATACCCCTCTCTGTCAGTGTTCAGACTATCCCCCTCTCTGTCAGTGTTCAGACCATACCCCTCTCTGTCAGTGTTCAGACTATACCCCCCTCTCTGTCAGTGTTCAGACTATACCCCCCTCTCTGTCAGTGTTCAGACTATACCCCTCTCTGTCAGTGTTCAGACTATACCTCTCTCTGTCAGTGTTCAGACTATACCCCCCTCTCTGTCAGTGTTCAGACTATACCCCCCTCTCTGTCAGTGTTCAGTCTATACCCCTCTCTGTCAGTGTTCAGACTATACCCCCCTCTCTGTCAGTGTTCAGTCTATACCCCTCTCTGTCAGTGTTCAGACTATACCCCTCTCTGTCAGTGTTCAGACTATACCCCTCTCTGTCAGTGTTCAGACTATACCCCTCTCTGTCAGTGTTCAGACTATACCCCTCTCTGTCAGTGTTCAGACTATACCCCTCTCTGTCAGTGTTCAGACTATACCCCTCACTGTCAGTGTTCAGACTATACCCCCCTCTCTGTCAGTGTTCAGACTATACCCCCCTCTCTGTCAGTGTCCAGACTACACCCCCCTCTCTGTCAGTGTTCAGACTATACCCCTCTCTCTGTCAGTGTTCAGACCATACCCCTCTCTGTCAGTGTTCAGACTATAGCCCCCTCTCTTTCAGTGTTCAGACTATACCCCTCTCTGTCAGTGTTCAGACTATAGCCACCTCTCTGTCAGTGTTCAGACTATACCCCCCTCTCTGTCAGTGTTCAAACTATACCCCTCTCTGTCAGTGTTCAGACTATACCCCTCTCTCTGTTAGTGTTCAGACTATACCCCTCTCTGTCAGTGTTCAGACTATACCCCTCTCTGTCAGTGTTCAGACTATACCCCTCTCTGTTAGTGTTCAGACTACCCCTCTCTGTCAGTGTTCAGACTATACCCCTCTCTGTCAGTGTTCAGACTACCCCTCTCTGTCAGTGTTCAGACTATACTCCTCTCTGTCAGTGTTCAGACTATACCCCTCTCTGTCAGTGTTCAGACTATACCCCTCTCTCTGTCAGTGTTCAGACTATACCCCCCTCTCTGTCAGTGTTCAGACTATACCCCCCTCTCTGTCAGTGTTCAGACTATACCCCCCTCTCTGTCAGTGTCCAGACTACACCCCCCTCTCTGTCAGTGTTCAGACTATACCCCTCTCTCTGTCAGTGTTCAGACCATACCCCTCTCTGTCAGTGTTCAGACTATAGCCCCCTCTCTGTCAGTGTTCAGACTATACCCCTCTCTGTCAGTGTTCAGACTATAGCCACCTCTCTGTCAGTGTTCAGACTATACCCCCCTCTCTGTCAGTGTTCAGACTATACCCCTCTCTGTCAGTGTTCAGACTATACCCCTCTCTGTCAGTGTTCAGACTATACCCCTCTCTGTCAGTGTTCAGACTATACCCCCCTCTCTGTCAGTGTTCAGACTATACCCCTCTCTGTCAGTGTTCAGACTATCCCCCTCTCTGTCAGTGTTCAGACCATACCCCTCTCTGTCAGTGTTCAGACTATACCCCCCTCTCTGTCAGTGTTCAGACTATACCCCCCTCTCTGTCAGTGTTCAGACTATACCCCTCTCTGTCAGTGTTCAGACTATACCTCTCTCTGTCAGTGTTCAGACTATACCCCCCTCTCTGTCAGTGTTCAGACTATACCCCCCTCTCTGTCAGTGTTCAGTCTATACCCCTCTCTGTCAGTGTTCAGACTATACCCCCCTCTCTGTCAGTGTTCAGTCTATACCCCTCTCTGTCAGTGTTCAGACTATACCCCTCTCTGTCAGTGTTCAGACTATACCCCTCTCTGTCAGTGTTCAGACTATACCCCTCACTGTCAGTGTTCAGACTATACCCCCCTCTCTGTCAGTGTTCAGACTATACCCCTCTCTCTGTTAGTGTTCAGACTATACCCCCCTCTCTGTCAGTGTTCAGACTATACCCCCCTCTCTGTCAGTGTTCAGACTATACCCCCCTCTCTGTCAGTGTCCAGACTACACCCCCCTCTCTGTCAGTGTTCAGACTATACCCCTCTCTCTGTCAGTGTTCAGACCATACCCCTCTCTGTCAGTGTTCAGACTATAGCCCCCTCTCTTTCAGTGTTCAGACTATACCCCTCTCTGTCAGTGTTCAGACTATAGCCACCTCTCTGTCAGTGTTGAGACTATACCCCCCTCTCTGTCAGTGTTCAAACTATACCCCTCTCTGTCAGTGTTCAGACTATACCCCTCTCTCTGTTAGTGTTCAGACTATACCCCTCTCTGTCAGTGTTCAGACTATACCCCTCTCTGTCAGTGTTCAGACTATACCCCTCTCTGTCAGTGTTCAGACTACCCCTCTCTGTCAGTGTTCAGACTATACCCCTCTCTGTCAGTGTTCAGACTACCCCTCTCTGTCAGTGTTCAGACTATACCCCTCTCTGTCAGTGTTCAGACTATACCCCTCTCTGTCAGTGTTCAGACTATGCCCCCCTCTCTGTCAGTGTTCAGACTATACCCCCCTCTCTGTCAGTGTTCAGACTATACCCCCCTCTCTGTCAGTGTTCAGACTATACCCCTCTCTCTGTCAGTGTTCAGACTATACCCCCCTCTCTGTCAGTGTTCAGACTATACCCCCCTCTCTGTCAGTGTTCAGACTATACCCCCCTCTCTGTCAGTGTCCAGACTACACCCCCCTCTCTGTCAGTGTTCAGACTATACCCCTCTCTCTGTCAGTGTTCAGACCATACCCCTCTCTGTCAGTGTTCAGACTATAGCCCCCTCTCTGTCAGTGTTCAGACTATACCCCTCTCTGTCAGTGTTCAGACTATAGCCACCTCTCTGTCAGTGTTCAGACTATACCCCCCTCTCTGTCAGTGTTCAGACTATACCCCTCTCTGTCAGTGTTCAGACTATACCCCTCTCTCTGTTAGTGTTCAGACTATACCCCTCTCTGTCAGTGTTCAGACTATACCCCTCTCTGTCAGTGTTCAGACTATACCCCTCTCTGTCAGTGTTCAGACTATACCCCCCTCTCTGTCAGTGTTCAGACTATACCCCTCTCTGTCAGTGTTCAGACTATACCCCTCTCTGTCAGTGTTCAGACTACACCCCTCTCTGTCAGTGTTCAGACTATACCCCTTTCTGTCAGTGTTCAGAATTTACCCCCCTCTCTGTCAGTGTTCAGACTATACCCCTGTCTGTCAGTGTTCAGACTATACCCCCCTCTCTGTCAGTGTTCAGACTATACCCCTGTCTGTCAGTGTTCAGACTATACCCCCCTCTCTGTCAGTGTTCAGACTATACCCCTCTCTGTCAGTGTTCAGACTATACCCCCCTCTCTGTCAGTGTTCAGACTATACCCCTCTCTGTCAGTGTTCAGACTATACCCCTCTCTGTCAGTGTTCAGACTATACCCCCCTCTCTGTCAGTGTTCAGACTATACCCCTCTCTGTCAGTGTTCAGACTATACCCCTCTCTGTCAGTGTTCAGACTATACCCCTCTCTGTCAGTGTTCAGACTACACCCCCTCTCTGTCAGTGTTCAGACTATACCCCTCTCTGTCAGTGTTCAGAATTTACCCCCCTCTCTGTCAGTGTTCAGACTATACCCCTGTCTGTCAGTGTTCAGACTATACCCCCCTCTCTGTCAGTGTTCAGACTATACCCCTGTCTGTCAGTGTTCAGACTATACCCCCCTCTCTGTCAGTGTTCAGACTATACCCCTCTCTGTCAGTGTTCAGACTATACCCCCCTCTCTGTCAGTGTTCAGACTATACCTCTCTCTGTCAGTGTTCAGACTATACCCCTCTCTGTCAGTGTTCAGACTATACCCCCCTCTCTGTCAGTGTTCAGACTATACCCCTCTCTGTCAGTGTTCAGACTATCCCCCTCTCTGTCAGTGTTCAGACCATACCCCTCTCTGTCAGTGTTCAGACTATACCCCCCTCTCTGTCAGTGTTCAGACTATACCCCCCTCTCTGTCAGTGTTCAGACTATACCCCTCTCTGTCAGTGTTCAGACTATACCTCTCTCTGTCAGTGTTCAGACTATACCCCCCTCTCTGTCAGTGTTCAGACTATACCCCCCTCTCTGTCAGTGTTCAGTCTATACCCCTCTCTGTCAGTGTTCAGACTATACCCCCCTCTCTGTCAGTGTTCAGTCTATACCCCTCTCTGTCAGTGTTCAGACTATACCCCTCTCTGTCAGTGTTCAGACTATACCCCTCTCTGTCAGTGTTCAGACTATACCCCTCTCTGTCAGTGTTCAGACTATACCCCTCTCTGTCAGTGTTCAGACTATACCCCTCTCTGTCAGTGTTCAGACTATACCCCTCACTGTCAGTGTTCAGACTATACCCCCCTCTCTGTCAGTGTTCAGACTATACCCCTCTCTCTGTCAGTGTTCAGACTATACCCCCCTCTCTGTCAGTGTTCAGACTATACCCCCCTCTCTGTCAGTGTTCAGACTATACCCCCCTCTCTGTCAGTGTCCAGACTACACCCCCCTCTCTGTCAGTGTTCAGACTATACCCCTCTCTCTGTCAGTGTTCAGACCATACCCCTCTCTGTCAGTGTTCAGACTATAGCCCCCTCTCTTTCAGTGTTCAGACTATACCCCTCTCTGTCAGTGTTCAGACTATAGCCACCTCTCTGTCAGTGTTGAGACTATACCCCCCTCTCTGTCAGTGTTCAAACTATACCCCTCTCTGTCAGTGTTCAGACTATACCCCTCTCTCTGTTAGTGTTCAGACTATACCCCTCTCTGTCAGTGTTCAGACTATACCCCTCTCTGTCAGTGTTCAGACTATACCCCTCTCTGTCAGTGTTCAGACTACCCCTCTCTGTCAGTGTTCAGACTATACCCCTCTCTGTCAGTGTTCAGACTACCCCTCTCTGTCAGTGTTCAGACTATACCCCTCTCTGTCAGTGTTCAGACTATACCCCTCTCTGTCAGTGTTCAGACTATGCCCCCCTCTCTGTCAGTGTTCAGACTATACCCCCCTCTCTGTCAGTGTTCAGACTATACCCCCCTCTCTGTCAGTGTTCAGACTATACCCCTCTCTCTGTCAGTGTTCAGACTATACCCCCCTCTCTGTCAGTGTTCAGACTATACCCCCCTCTCTGTCAGTGTTCAGACTATACCCCCCTCTCTGTCAGTGTCCAGACTACACCCCCCTCTCTGTCAGTGTTCAGACTATACCCCTCTCTCTGTCAGTGTTCAGACCATACCCCTCTCTGTCAGTGTTCAGACTATAGCCCCCTCTCTGTCAGTGTTCAGACTATACCCCTCTCTGTCAGTGTTCAGACTATAGCCACCTCTCTGTCAGTGTTGAGACTATACCCCCCTCTCTGTCAGTGTTCAGACTATACCCCTCTCTGTCAGTGTTCAGACTATACCCCTCTCTCTGTTAGTGTTCAGACTATACCCCTCTCTGTCAGTGTTCAGACTATACCCCTCTCTGTCAGTGTTCAGACTATGCCCCCCTCTCTGTCAGTGTTCAGACTATACCCCCCTCTCTGTCAGTGTTCAGACTATACCCCCCTCTCTGTCAGTGTTCAGACTATACCCCTCTCTCTGTCAGTGTTCAGACTATACCCCCCTCTCTGTCAGTGTTCAGACTATACCCCCCTCTCTGTCAGTGTTCAGACTATACCCCCCTCTCTGTCAGTGTCCAGACTACACCCCCCTCTCTGTCAGTGTTCAGACTATACCCCTCTCTCTGTCAGTGTTCAGACCATACCCCTCTCTGTCAGTGTTCAGACTATAGCCCCCTCTCTGTCAGTGTTCAGACTATACCCCTCTCTGTCAGTGTTCAGACTATAGCCACCTCTCTGTCAGTGTTCAGACTATACCCCCCTCTCTGTCAGTGTTCAGACTATACCCCTCTCTGTCAGTGTTCAGACTATACCCCTCTCTCTGTTAGTGTTCAGACTATACCCCTCTCTGTCAGTGTTCAGACTATACCCCTCTCTGTCAGTGTTCAGACTATACCCCTCTCTGTCAGTGTTCAGACTATACCCCCCTCTCTGTCAGTGTTCAGACTATACCCCTCTCTGTCAGTGTTCAGACTATACCCCTCTCTGTCAGTGTTCAGACTACACCCCTCTCTGTCAGTGTTCAGACTATACCCCTTTCTGTCAGTGTTCAGAATTTACCCCCCTCTCTGTCAGTGTTCAGACTATACCCCTGTCTGTCAGTGTTCAGACTATACCCCCCTCTCTGTCAGTGTTCAGACTATACCCCTGTCTGTCAGTGTTCAGACTATACCCCCCTCTCTGTCAGTGTTCAGACTATACCCCTCTCTGTCAGTGTTCAGACTATACCCCCCTCTCTGTCAGTGTTCAGACTATACCCCTCTCTGTCAGTGTTCAGACTATACCCCTCTCTGTCAGTGTTCAGACTATACCCCCCTCTCTGTCAGTGTTCAGACTATACCCCTCTCTGTCAGTGTTCAGACTATACCCCTCTCTGTCAGTGTTCAGACTATACCCCTCTCTGTCAGTGTTCAGACTACACCCCCTCTCTGTCAGTGTTCAGACTATACCCCTCTCTGTCAGTGTTCAGAATTTACCCCCCTCTCTGTCAGTGTTCAGACTATACCCCTGTCTGTCAGTGTTCAGACTATACCCCCCTCTCTGTCAGTGTTCAGACTATACCCCTGTCTGTCAGTGTTCAGACTATACCCCCCTCTCTGTCAGTGTTCAGACTATACCCCTCTCTGTCAGTGTTCAGACTATACCCCCCTCTCTGTCAGTGTTCAGACTATACCTCTCTCTGTCAGTGTTCAGACTATACCCCTCTCTGTCAGTGTTCAGACTATACCCCCCTCTCTGTCAGTGTTCAGACTATACCCCTCTCTGTCAGTGTTCAGACTATCCCCCTCTCTGTCAGTGTTCAGACCATACCCCTCTCTGTCAGTGTTCAGACTATACCCCCCTCTCTGTCAGTGTTCAGACTATACCCCCCTCTCTGTCAGTGTTCAGACTATACCCCTCTCTGTCAGTGTTCAGACTATACCTCTCTCTGTCAGTGTTCAGACTATACCCCCCTCTCTGTCAGTGTTCAGACTATACCCCCCTCTCTGTCAGTGTTCAGTCTATACCCCTCTCTGTCAGTGTTCAGACTATACCCCCCTCTCTGTCAGTGTTCAGTCTATACCCCTCTCTGTCAGTGTTCAGACTATACCCCTCTCTGTCAGTGTTCAGACTATACCCCTCTCTGTCAGTGTTCAGACTATACCCCTCTCTGTCAGTGTTCAGACTATACCCCTCTCTGTCAGTGTTCAGACTATACCCCTCTCTGTCAGTGTTCAGACTATACCCCTCACTGTCAGTGTTCAGACTATACCCCCCTCTCTGTCAGTGTTCAGACTATACCCCCCTCTCTGTCAGTGTCCAGACTACACCCCCCTCTCTGTCAGTGTTCAGACTATACCCCTCTCTCTGTCAGTGTTCAGACCATACCCCTCTCTGTCAGTGTTCAGACTATAGCCCCCTCTCTTTCAGTGTTCAGACTATACCCCTCTCTGTCAGTGTTCAGACTATAGACACCTCTCTGTCAGTGTTCAGACTATACCCCCCTCTCTGTCAGTGTTCAAACTATACCCCTCTCTGTCAGTGTTCAGACTATACCCCTCTCTCTGTTAGTGTTCAGACTATACCCCTCTCTGTCAGTGTTCAGACTATACCCCTCTCTGTCAGTGTTCAGACTATACCCCTCTCTGTCAGTGTTCAGACTACCCCTCTCTGTCAGTGTTCAGACTATACCCCTCTCTGTCAGTGTTCAGACTACCCCTCTCTGTCAGTGTTCAGACTATACCCCTCTCTGTCAGTGTTCAGACTATACCCCTCTCTGTCAGTGTTCAGACTATGCCCCCCTCTCTGTCAGTGTTCAGACTATACCCCCCTCTCTGTCAGTGTTCAGACTATACCCCCCTCTCTGTCAGTGTTCAGACTATACCCCTCTCTCTGTCAGTGTTCAGACTATACCCCCCTCTCTGTCAGTGTTCAGACTATACCCCTCTCTCTGTCAGTGTTCAGACCATACCCCTCTCTGTCAGTGTTCAGACTATAGCCCCCTCTCTTTCAGTGTTCAGACTATACCCCTCTCTGTCAGTGTTCAGACTATAGCCACCTCTCTGTCAGTGTTCAGACTATACCCCCCTCTCTGTCAGTGTTCAAACTATACCCCTCTCTGTCAGTGTTCAGACTATACCCCTCTCTCTGTTAGTGTTCAGACTATACCCCTCTCTGTCAGTGTTCAGACTATACCCCTCTCTGTCAGTGTTCAGACTATACCCCTCTCTGTCAGTGTTCAGACTACCCCTCTCTGTCAGTGTTCAGACTATACCCCTCTCTGTCAGTGTTCAGACTACCCCTCTCTGTCAGTGTTCAGACTATACCCCTCTCTGTCAGTGTTCAGACTATACCCCTCTCTGTCAGTGTTCAGACTATGCCCCCCTCTCTGTCAGTGTTCAGACTATACCCCCCTCTCTGTCAGTGTTCAGACTATACCCCCCTCTCTGTCAGTGTTCAGACTATACCCCTCTCTCTGTCAGTGTTCAGACTATACCCCCCTCTCTGTCAGTGTTCAGACTATACCCCCCTCTCTGTCAGTGTTCAGACTATACCCCCCTCTCTGTCAGTGTCCAGACTACACCCCCCTCTCTGTCAGTGTTCAGACTATACCCCTCTCTCTGTCAGTGTTCAGACCATACCCCTCTCTGTCAGTGTTCAGACTATAGCCCCCTCTCTGTCAGTGTTCAGACTATACCCCTCTCTGTCAGTGTTCAGACTATAGCCACCTCTCTGTCAGTGTTCAGACTATACCCCCCTCTCTGTCAGTGTTCAGACTATACCCCTCTCTGTCAGTGTTCAGACTATACCCCTCTCTCTGTTAGTGTTCAGACTATACCCCTCTCTGTCAGTGTTCAGACTATACCCCTCTCTGTCAGTGTTCAGACTATACCCCTCTCTGTCAGTGTTCAGACTATACCCCTCTCTGTCAGTGTTCAGACTATACCCCTCTCTGTCAGTGTTCAGACTACACCCCTCTCTGTCAGTGTTCAGACTATACCCCTTTCTGTCAGTGTTCAGAATTTACCCCCCTCTCTGTCAGTGTTCAGACTATACCCCTGTCTGTCAGTGTTCAGACTATACCCCCCTCTCTGTCAGTGTTCAGACTATACCCCTGTCTGTCAGTGTTCAGACTATACCCCCCTCTCTGTCAGTGTTCAGACTATACCCCTCTCTGTCAGTGTTCAGACTATACCCCCCTCTCTGTCAGTGTTCAGACTATACCCCTCTCTGTCAGTGTTCAGACTATACCCCTCTCTGTCAGTGTTCAGACTATACCCCCCTCTCTGTCAGTGTTCAGACTATACCCCTCTCTGTCAGTGTTCAGACTATACCCCCCTCTCTGTCAGTGTTCAGACTATACCCCCCTCTCTGTCAGTGTCCAGACTACACCCCCCTCTCTGTCAGTGTTCAGACTATACCCCTCTCTCTGTCAGTGTTCAGACCATACCCCTCTCTGTCAGTGTTCAGACTATAGCCCCCTCTCTTTCAGTGTTCAGACTATACCCCTCTCTGTCAGTGTTCAGACTATAGCCACCTCTCTGTCAGTGTTCAGACTATACCCCCCTCTCTGTCAGTGTTCAAACTATACCCCTCTCTGTCAGTGTTCAGACTATACCCCTCTCTCTGTTAGTGTTCAGACTATACCCCTCTCTGTCAGTGTTCAGACTATACCCCTCTCTGTCAGTGTTCAGACTATACCCCTCTCTGTCAGTGTTCAGACTACCCCTCTCTGTCAGTGTTCAGACTATACCCCTCTCTGTCAGTGTTCAGACTACCCCTCTCTGTCAGTGTTCAGACTATACCCCTCTCTGTCAGTGTTCAGACTATACCCCTCTCTGTCAGTGTTCAGACTATGCCCCCCTCTCTGTCAGTGTTCAGACTATACCCCCCTCTCTGTCAGTGTTCAGACTATACCCCCCTCTCTGTCAGTGTTCAGACTATACCCCTCTCTCTGTCAGTGTTCAGACTATACCCCCCTCTCTGTCAGTGTTCAGACTATACCCCCCTCTCTGTCAGTGTTCAGACTATACCCCCCTCTCTGTCAGTGTCCAGACTACACCCCCCTCTCTGTCAGTGTTCAGACTATACCCCTCTCTCTGTCAGTGTTCAGACCATACCCCTCTCTGTCAGTGTTCAGACTATAGCCCCCTCTCTGTCAGTGTTCAGACTATACCCCTCTCTGTCAGTGTTCAGACTATAGCCACCTCTCTGTCAGTGTTCAGACTATACCCCCCTCTCTGTCAGTGTTCAGACTATACCCCTCTCTGTCAGTGTTCAGACTATACCCCTCTCTCTGTTAGTGTTCAGACTATACCCCTCTCTGTCAGTGTTCAGACTATACCCCTCTCTGTCAGTGTTCAGACTATACCCCTCTCTGTCAGTGTTCAGACTATACCCCCCTCTCTGTCAGTGTTCAGACTATACCCCTCTCTGTCAGTGTTCAGACTATACCCCTCTCTGTCAGTGTTCAGACTACACCCCTCTCTGTCAGTGTTCAGACTATACCCCTTTCTGTCAGTGTTCAGAATTTACCCCCCTCTCTGTCAGTGTTCAGACTATACCCCTGTCTGTCAGTGTTCAGACTATACCCCCCTCTCTGTCAGTGTTCAGACTATACCCCTGTCTGTCAGTGTTCAGACTATACCCCCCTCTCTGTCAGTGTTCAGACTATACCCCTCTCTGTCAGTGTTCAGACTATACCCCCCTCTCTGTCAGTGTTCAGACTATACCCCTCTCTGTCAGTGTTCAGACTATACCCCTCTCTGTCAGTGTTCAGACTATACCCCCCTCTCTGTCAGTGTTCAGACTATACCCCTCTCTGTCAGTGTTCAGACTATACCCCTCTCTGTCAGTGTTCAGACTATACCCCTCTCTGTCAGTGTTCAGACTACACCCCCTCTCTGTCAGTGTTCAGACTATACCCCTCTCTGTCAGTGTTCAGAATTTACCCCCCTCTCTGTCAGTGTTCAGACTATACCCCTGTCTGTCAGTGTTCAGACTATACCCCCCTCTCTGTCAGTGTTCAGACTATACCCCTGTCTGTCAGTGTTCAGACTATACCCCCCTCTCTGTCAGTGTTCAGACTATACCCCTCTCTGTCAGTGTTCAGACTATACCCCCCTCTCTGTCAGTGTTCAGACTATACCTCTCTCTGTCAGTGTTCAGACTATACCCCTCTCTGTCAGTGTTCAGACTATACCCCCCTCTCTGTCAGTGTTCAGACTATACCCCTCTCTGTCAGTGTTCAGACTATCCCCCTCTCTGTCAGTGTTCAGACCATACCCCTCTCTGTCAGTGTTCAGACTATACCCCCCTCTCTGTCAGTGTTCAGACTATAGCCCCCTCTCTTTCAGTGTTCAGACTATACCCCTCTCTGTCAGTGTTCAGACTATAGACACCTCTCTGTCAGTGTTCAGACTATACCCCCCTCTCTGTCAGTGTTCAAACTATACCCCTCTCTGTCAGTGTTCAGACTATACCCCTCTCTCTGTTAGTGTTCAGACTATACCCCTCTCTGTCAGTGTTCAGACTATACCCCTCTCTGTCAGTGTTCAGACTATACCCCTCTCTGTCAGTGTTCAGACTACCCCTCTCTGTCAGTGTTCAGACTATACCCCTCTCTGTCAGTGTTCAGACTACCCCTCTCTGTCAGTGTTCAGACTATACCCCTCTCTGTCAGTGTTCAGACTATACCCCTCTCTGTCAGTGTTCAGACTATGCCCCCCTCTCTGTCAGTGTTCAGACTATACCCCCCTCTCTGTCAGTGTTCAGACTATACCCCCCTCTCTGTCAGTGTTCAGACTATACCCCTCTCTCTGTCAGTGTTCAGACTATACCCCCCTCTCTGTCAGTGTTCAGACTATACCCCCCTCTCTGTCAGTGTTCAGACTATACCCCCCTCTCTGTCAGTGTCCAGACTACACCCCCCTCTCTGTCAGTGTTCAGACTATACCCCTCTCTCTGTCAGTGTTCAGACCATACCCCTCTCTGTCAGTGTTCAGACTATAGCCCCCTCTCTGTCAGTGTTCAGACTATACCCTTCTCTGTCAGTGTTCAGACTATAGCCACCTCTCTGTCAGTGTTCAGACTATACCCCCCTCTCTGTCAGTGTTCAGACTATACCCCTCTCTGTCAGTGTTCAGACTATACCCCTCTCTCTGTTAGTGTTCAGACTATACCCCTCTCTGTCAGTGTTCAGACTATACCCCTCTCTGTCAGTGTTCAGACTATACCCCTCTCTGTCAGTGTTCAGACTATACCCCCCTCTCTGTCAGTGTTCAGACTATAACCCTCTCTGTCAGTGTTCAGACTATACCCCTCTCTGTCAGTGTTCAGACTACACCCCTCTCTGTCAGTGTTCAGACTATACCCCTTTCTGTCAGTGTTCAGAATTTACCCCCCTCTCTGTCAGTGTTCAGACTATACCCCTGTCTGTCAGTGTTCAGACTATACCCCCCTCTCTGTCAGTGTTCAGACTATACCCCTGTCTGTCAGTGTTCAGACTATACCCCCCTCTCTGTCAGTGTTCAGACTATACCCCTCTCTGTCAGTGTTCAGACTATACCCCCCTCTCTGTCAGTGTTCAGACTATACCCCTCTCTGTCAGTGTTCAGACTATACCCCTCTCTGTCAGTGTTCAGACTATACCCCCCTCTCTGTCAGTGTTCAGACTATACCCCTCTCTGTCAGTGTTCAGACTATCCCCCTCTCTGTCAGTGTTCAGACCATACCCCTCTCTGTCAGTGTTCAGACTATACCCCCCTCTCTGTCAGTGTTCAGACTATACCCCCCTCTCTGTCAGTGTTCAGACTATACCCCTCTCTGTCAGTGTTCAGACTATACCCCTCTCTGTCAGTGTTCAGACTATACCCCCCTCTCTGTCAGTGTTCAGACTATACCCCCCTCTCTGTCAGTGTTCAGTCTATACCCCTCTCTGTCAGTGTTCAGACTATACCCCCCTCTCTGTCAGTGTTCAGTCTATACCCCTCTCTGTCAGTGTTCAGACTATACCCCTCTCTGTCAGTGTTCAGACTATACCCCTCTCTGTCAGTGTTCAGACTATACCCCTCTCTGTCAGTGTTCAGACTATACCCCTCTCTGTCAGTGTTCAGACTATACCCCTCTCTGTCAGTGTTCAGACTATACCCCTCACTGTCAGTGTTCAGACTATACCCCCCTCTCTGTCAGTGTTCAGACTATACCCCCCTCTCTGTCAGTGTCCAGACTACACCCCCCTCTCTGTCAGTGTTCAGACTATACCCCTCTCTCTGTCAGTGTTCAGACCATACCCCTCTCTGTCAGTGTTCAGACTATAGCCCCCTCTCTGTCAGTGTTCAGACTATACCCCTCTCTGTCAGTGTTCAGACTATAGCCACCTCTCTGTCAGTGTTCAGACTATACCCCCCTCTCTGTCAGTGTTCAGACTATACCCCTCTCTGTCAGTGTTCAGACTATACCCCTCTCTCTGTTAGTGTTCAGACTATACCCCTCTCTGTCAGTGTTCAGACTATACCCCTCTCTGTCAGTGTTCAGACTATACCCCTCTCTGTCAGTGTTCAGACTACCCCTCTCTGTCAGTGTTCAGACTATACCCCTCTCTGTCAGTGTTCAGACTACCCCTCTCTGTCAGTGTTCAGACTATACCCCTCTCTGTCAGTGTTCAGACTATACCCCTCTCTGTCAGTGTTCAGACTATACCCCCCTCTCTGTCAGTGTTCAGACTATACCCCCCTCTCTGTCAGTGTCCAGACTATACCCCCCTCTCTGTCAGTGTTCAGACTATACCCCTCTCTCTGTCAGTGTTCAGACTATACCCCCCTCTCTGTCAGTGTTCAGACTATACCCCCCTCTCTGTCAGTGTTCAGACTATACCCCCCTCTCTGTCAGTGTTCAGACTATACCCCCCTCTCTGTCATTGTTCAGACTATACCCCCCTCTCTGTCAGTGTTCAGACTATACCCCTCTCTGTCAGTGTTCAGACTATACACCCCCCTCTGTCGGTGTTCAGACTATACCCCCCTCTCTGTCAGTGTTCAGACTATACCCCCCTCTCTGTCAGTGTTCAGACTATACCCCTCTCTGTCAGTGTTCAGACTATACCCCCCTCTCTGTCATTGTTCAGACTATACCCCCCTCTCTGTCAGTGTTCAGACTATACCCCTCTCTGTCAGTGTTCAGACTATACCCCCCTCTCTGTCAGTGTTCAGACTATACCCCCCTCTCTGTCAGTGTTCAGACTATACCCCTCTCTGTCAGTGTTCAGACTATACGCCTCTCTGTCAGTGTTCAGACTATACCCCCCTCTCTGTCAGTGTTCAGACCATACCCCCCTCTCTGTCAGTGTTCAGACTATACCCCTCTCTGTCAGTGTTCAGACTATACCCCTCTCTGTCAGTGTTCAGACTATACCCCCCTCTCTGTCAGTGTTCAGACTATACCCCTCTCTGTCAGTGTTCAGACTATACCCCCCTCTCTGTCATTGTTCAGACTATACCCCCCTCTCTGTCAGTGTTCAGACTATACCCCTCTCTGTCAGTGTTCAGACTATACACCCCCCTCTGTCAGTGTTCAGACTATACCCCCCTCTCTGTCAGTGTTCAGACTATAGCCCCCTCTCTGTCAGTGTTCAGACTATACCCCTCTCTGTCAGTGTTCAGACTATAGCCACCTCTCTGTCAGTGTTCAGACTATACCCCCCTCTCTGTCAGTGTTCAGACTATACCCCTCTCTGTCAGTGTTCAGACTATACCCCTCTCTCTGTTAGTGTTCAGACTATACCCCTCTCTGTCAGTGTTCAGACTATACCCCTCTCTGTCAGTGTTCAGACTATACCCCTCTCTGTCAGTGTTCAGACTACCCCTCTCTGTCAGTGTTCAGACTATACCCCTCTCTGTCAGTGTTCAGACTACCCCTCTCTGTCAGTGTTCAGACTATACCCCTCTCTGTCAGTGTTCAGACTATACCCCTCTCTGTCAGTGTTCAGACTATACCCCCCTCTCTGTCAGTGTTCAGACTATACCCCCCTCTCTGTCAGTGTCCAGACTATACCCCCCTCTCTGTCAGTGTTCAGACTATACCCCTCTCTCTGTCAGTGTTCAGACTATACCCCCCTCTCTGTCAGTGTTCAGACTATACCCCCCTCTCTGTCAGTGTTCAGACTATACCCCCCTCTCTGTCAGTGTTCAGACTATACCCCCCTCTCTGTCATTGTTCAGACTATACCCCCCTCTCTGTCAGTGTTCAGACTATACCCCTCTCTGTCAGTGTTCAGACTATACACCCCCCTCTGTCGGTGTTCAGACTATACCCCCCTCTCTGTCAGTGTTCAGACTATACCCCCCTCTCTGTCAGTGTTCAGACTATACCCCTCTCTGTCAGTGTTCAGACTATACCCCCCTCTCTGTCATTGTTCAGACTATACCCCCCTCTCTGTCAGTGTTCAGACTATACCCCTCTCTGTCAGTGTTCAGACTATACACCACCCTCTGTCAGTGTTCAGACTATAGCCCCCTCTCTGTCAGTGTTCAGACTATACCCCTCTCTGTCAGTGTTCAGACTATAGCCACCTCTCTGTCAGTGTTCAGACTATACCCCCCTCTCTGTCAGTGTTCAGACTATACCCCTCTCTGTCAGTGTTCAGACTATACCCCTCTCTCTGTTAGTGTTCAGACTATACCCCTCTCTGTCAGTGTTCAGACTATACCCCTCTCTGTCAGTGTTCAGACTATACCCCTCTCTGTCAGTGTTCAGACTACCCCTCTCTGTCAGTGTTCAGACTATACCCCTCTCTGTCAGTGTTCAGACTACCCCTCTCTGTCAGTGTTCAGACTATACCCCTCTCTGTCAGTGTTCAGACTATACCCCTCTCTGTCAGTGTTCAGACTATACCCCCCTCTCTGTCAGTGTTCAGACTATACCCCCCTCTCTGTCAGTGTCCAGACTATACCCCCCTCTCTGTCAGTGTTCAGACTATACCCCTCTCTCTGTCAGTGTTCAGACTATACCCCCCTCTCTGTCAGTGTTCAGACTATACCCCCCTCTCTGTCAGTGTTCAGACTATACCCCCCTCTCTGTCAGTGTTCAGACTATACCCCCCTCTCTGTCATTGTTCAGACTATACCCCCCTCTCTGTCAGTGTTCAGACTATACCCCTCTCTGTCAGTGTTCAGACTATACACCCCCCTCTGTCGGTGTTCAGACTATACCCCCCTCTCTGTCAGTGTTCAGACTATACCCCCCTCTCTGTCAGTGTTCAGACTATACCCCTCTCTGTCAGTGTTCAGACTATACCCCCCTCTCTGTCATTGTTCAGACTATACCCCTCTCTCTGTCAGTGTTCAGACCATACCCCTCTCTGTCAGTGTTCAGACTATAGCCCCCTCTCTGTCAGTGTTCAGACTATACCCCTCTCTGTCAGTGTTCAGACTATAGCCACCTCTCTGTCAGTGTTCAGACTATACCCCCCTCTCTGTCAGTGTTCAGACTATACCCCTCTCTGTCAGTGTTCAGACTATACCCCTCTCTCTGTTAGTGTTCAGACTATACCCCTCTCTGTCAGTGTTCAGACTATACCCCTCTCTGTCAGTGTTCAGACTATACCCCTCTCTGTCAGTGTTCAGACTACCCCTCTCTGTCAGTGTTCAGACTATACCCCTCTCTGTCAGTGTTCAGACTACCCCTCTCTGTCAGTGTTCAGACTATACCCCTCTCTGTCAGTGTTCAGACTATACCCCTCTCTGTCAGTGTTCAGACTATACCCCCCTCTCTGTCAGTGTTCAGACTATACCCCCCTCTCTGTCAGTGTCCAGACTATACCCCCCTCTCTGTCAGTGTTCAGACTATACCCCCCTCTCTGTCAGTGTTCAGACTATACCCCCCTCTCTGTCAGTGTTCAGACTATACCCCCCTCTCTGTCAGTGTTCAGACTATACCCCCCTCTCTGTCATTGTTCAGACTATACCCCCCTCTCTGTCAGTGTTCAGACTATACCCCTCTCTGTCAGTGTTCAGACTATACACCCCCCTCTGTCGGTGTTCAGACTATACCCCCCTCTCTGTCAGTGTTCAGACTATACCCCCCTCTCTGTCAGTGTTCAGACTATACCCCTCTCTGTCAGTGTTCAGACTATACCCCCCTCTCTGTCATTGTTCAGACTATACCCCCCTCTCTGTCAGTGTTCAGACTATACCCCTCTCTGTCAGTGTTCAGACTATACACCACCCTCTGTCAGTGTTCAGACTATACCCCCCTCTCTGTCAGTGTTCAGACTATACCCCCCTCTCTGTCAGTGTTCAGACTATACCCCTCTCTGTCAGTGTTCAGACTATACGCCTCTCTGTCAGTGTTCAGACTATACCCCCCTCTCTGTCAGTGTTCAGACCATACCCCCCTCTCTGTCAGTGTTCAGACTATACCCCTCTCTGTCAGTGTTCAGACTATACCCCTCTCTGTCAGTGTTCAGACTATACCCCCCTCTCTGTCAGTGTTCAGACTATACCCCTCTCTGTCAGTGTTCAGACTATACCCCCCTCTCTGTCATTGTTCAGACTATACCCCCCTCTCTGTCAGTGTTCAGACTATACCCCTCTCTGTCAGTGTTCAGACTATACACCCCCCTCTGTCAGTGTTCAGACTATACCCCCCTCTCTGTCAGTGTTCAGACTATACCCCCCTCTCTGTCAGTGTTCAGACTATACCCCTCTCTGTCAATGTTCAGACTATACGCCTCTCTGTCAGTGTTCAGACTATACCCCCCTCTCTGTCAGTGTTCAGACCATACCCCCCTCTCTGTCAGTGTTCAGACTATACCCCTCTCTGTCAGTGTTCAGACTATACCCCTCTCTGTCAGTGTTCAGACTATACCCCCCTCTCTGTCAGTGTTCAGACTATACCCCTCTCTGTCAGTGTTCAGACCGTACCCCTCTCTGTCAGTGTTCAGACTACACCCCCCTCTCTGTCAGTGTTCAGACCGTACCCCTCTCTGTCAGTGTTCAGACTATACCCATCTCTGTCAGTGTTCAGACTATAACCCTCTCTGTCAGTGTTCAGACTATACCCCTCTCTGTCAGTGTTCAGACTATACCCCCCTCTCTGTCAGTGTTCAGACTATACCCCTCTCTGTCAGTGTTCAGACTATACACCACCCTCTGTCAGTGTTCAGACTATACCCCCCTCTCTGTCAGTGTTCAGACTATACCCCCCTCTCTGTCAGTGTTCAGACTATACCCCTCTCTGTCAGTGTTCAGACTATACGCCTCTCTGTCAGTGTTCAGACTATACCCCCCTCTCTGTCAGTGTTCAGACCATACCCCCCTCTCTGTCAGTGTTCAGACTATACCCCTCTCTGTCAGTGTTCAGACTATACCCCTCTCTGTCAGTGTTCAGACTATACCCCCCTCTCTGTCAGTGTTCAGACTATACCCCTCTCTGTCAGTGTTCAGACTATACCCCCCTCTCTGTCATTGTTCAGACTATACCCCCCTCTCTGTCAGTGTTCAGACTATACCCCTCTCTGTCAGTGTTCAGACTATACACCCCCCTCTGTCAGTGTTCAGACTATACCCCCCTCTCTGTCAGTGTTCAGACTATACCCCCCTCTCTGTCAGTGTTCAGACTATACCCCTCTCTGTCAGTGTTCAGACTATACGCCTCTCTGTCAGTGTTCAGACTATACCCCCCTCTCTGTCAGTGTTCAGACCATACCCCCCTCTCTGTCAGTGTTCAGACTATACCCCTCTCTGTCAGTGTTCAGACTATACCCCTCTCTGTCAGTGTTCAGACTATACCCCCCTCTCTGTCAGTGTTCAGACTATACCCCTCTCTGTCAGTGTTCAGACCGTACCCCTCTCTGTCAGTGTTCAGACTACACCCCCCTCTCTGTCAGTGTTCAGACCGTACCCCTCTCTGTCAGTGTTCAGACTATACCCATCTCTGTCAGTGTTCAGACTATAACCCTCTCTGTCAGTGTTCAGACTATACCCCTCTCTGTCAGTGTTCAGACTATACCCCCCTCTCTGTCAGTGTTCAGACTATACCCCCCTCTCTGTCAGTGTTCAGACTATACCCCCCTCTCTGTCAGTGTTCAGACTATACCCCTCTCTGTCAGTGTTCAGACTATACCCCTCTCTGTCAGTGTTCAGACTATACCCCTCTCTGTCAGTGTTCAGACTATACCCCTCTCTGTCAGTGTTCAGACTATACCCCTCACTGTCAGTGTTCAGACTATACCCCCCTCTCTGTCAGTGTTCAGACTATACCCCCCTCTCTGTCAGTGTCCAGACTACACCCCCCTCTCTGTCAGTGTTCAGACTATACCCCTCTCTCTGTCAGTGTTCAGACCATACCCCTCTCTGTCAGTGTTCAGACTATAGCCCCCTCTCTGTCAGTGTTCAGACTATACCCCTCTCTGTCAGTGTTCAGACTATAGCCACCTCTCTGTCAGTGTTCAGACTATACCCCCCTCTCTGTCAGTGTTCAGACTATACCCCTCTCTGTCAGTGTTCAGACTATACCCCTGTCTCTGTTAGTGTTCAGACTATACCCCTCTCTGTCAGTGTTCAGACTATACCCCTCTCTGTCAGTGTTCAGACTATACCCCTCTCTGTCAGTGTTCAGACTACCCCTCTCTGTCAGTGTTCAGACTATAGCCCTCTCTGTCAGTGTTCAGACTACCCCTCTCTGTCAGTGTTCAGACTATACCCCTCTCTGTCAGTGTTCAGACTATACCCCTCTCTGTCAGTGTTCAGACTATACCCCCCTCTCTGTCAGTGTTCAGACTATACCCCCCTCTCTGTCAGTGTTCAGACTATACCCCCCTCTCTGTCAGTGTTCAGACTATACCCCTCTCTCTGTCAGTGTTCAGACTATACCCCCCTCTCTGTCAGTGTTCAGACTATACCCCCCTCTCTGTCAGTGTTCAGACTATACCCCCCTCTCTGTCATTGTTCAGACTATACCCCCCTCTCTGTCAGTGTTCAGACTATACCCCTCTCTGTCAGTGTTCAGACTATACACCCCCCTCTGTCGGTGTTCAGACTATACCCCCCTCTCTGTCAGTGTTCAGACTATACCCCCCTCTCTGTCAGTGTTCAGACTATACCCCTCTCTGTCAGTGTTCAGACTATACCCCCCTCTCTGTCATTGTTCAGACTATACCCCCCTCTCTGTCAGTGTTCAGACTATACCCCTCTCTGTCAGTGTTCAGACTATACACCCCCCTCTGTCAGTGTTCAGACTATACCCCCCTCTCTGTCAGTGTTCAGACTATACCCCCCTCTCTGTCAGTGTTCAGACTATACCCCTCTCTGTCAGTGTTCAGACTATACGCCTCTCTGTCAGTGTTCAGACTATACCCCCCTCTCTGTCAGTGTTCAGACCATACCCCCCTCTCTGTCAGTGTTCAGACTATACCCCTCTCTGTCAGTGTTCAGACTATACCCCTCTCTGTCAGTGTTCAGACTATACCCCCCTCTCTGTCAGTGTTCAGACTATACCCCTCTCTGTCAGTGTTCAGACTATACCCCCCTCTCTGTCATTGTTCAGACTATACCCCCCTCTCTGTCAGTGTTCAGACTATACCCCTCTCTGTCAGTGTTCAGACTATACACCCCCCTCTGTCAGTGTTCAGACTATACCCCCCTCTCTGTCAGTGTTCAGACTATACCCCCCTCTCTGTCAGTGTTCAGACTATACCCCTCTCTGTCAGTGTTCAGACTATACGCCTCTCTGTCAGTGTTCAGACTATACCCCCCTCTCTGTCAGTGTTCAGACCATACCCCCCTCTCTGTCAGTGTTCAGACTATACCCCTCTCTGTCAGTGTTCAGACTATACCCCTCTCTGTCAGTGTTCAGACTATACCCCCCTCTCTGTCAGTGTTCAGACTATACCCCTCTCTGTCAGTGTTCAGACTATACCCCCCTCTCTGTCAGTGTTCAGACTATACCCCTCTCTGTCAGTGTTCAGACCGTACCCCCCTCTCTGTCAGTGTTCAGACTATACCCCTCTCTGTCAGTGTTCAGACTACACCCCTCTCTGTCAGTGTTCAGACTATACCCCCCTCTCTGTCAGTGTTCAGACTATACCCCTCTCTGTCAGTGTTCAGACTACACCCCCCTCTCTGTCAGTGTTCAGACCGTACCCCTCTCTGTCAGTGTTCAGACTATACCCATCTCTGTCAGTGTTCAGACTATACCCCTCTCTGTCAGTGTTCAGACTATACCCCTCTCTGTCAGTGTTCAGACTATACCCCCCTCTCTGTCAGTGTTCAGACTATACCCCCCTCTCTGTCAGTGTTCAGACTATACCCCCCTCTCTGTCAGTGTTCAGACTATACCCCTCTCTGTCAGTGTTCAGACTATACCCCTCTCTGTCAGTGTTCAGACTATACCCCCCTCTCTGTCAGTGTTCAGACTATACCCCTCTCTGTCAGTGTTCAGACTATACCCCTCTCTGTCAGTGTTCAGACTATACCCCCCTCTCTGTCAGTGTTCAGACTATACCCCCCTCTCTGTCAGTGTTCAGACTATACCCCTCTCTGTCAGTGTTCAGACCGTACCCCTCTCTGTCAGTGTTCAGACTACACCCCCCTCTCTGTCAGTGTTCAGACCGTACCCCTCTCTGTCAGTGTTCAGACTATACCCCTGTCTGTCAGTGTTCAGACTATACCCCTCTCTGTCAGTGTTCAGACTATACCCCCCTCTCTGTCAGTGTTCAGACTATACCCCCCTCTCTGTCAGTGTTCAGACTATACCCCTCTCTGTCAGTGTTCAGACCATACCCCTCTCTGTCAGTGTTCAGACCATACCCCTCTCTGTCAGTGTTCAGACTATACCCCCCTCTGTCAGTGTTCAGACCGTACCCCTCTCTGTCAGTGTTCAGACTATACCCCCCTCTCTGTCAGTGGAGTAGTGTACTAATGTCCATTGCTCGTGTTTCTTGGCCCAAGCCAGTCTCATTATTATTGGTGTCCTTTAGTAGTGGTTTCTTTGCAGCAATTCGACCATGAAGACCTGATTCATGCAGTCTCCTCTGAACAGTTGATGTTGAGATGTGTCTGTTACTTGAACTCTGTGAAGCATTTATTTGGGCTGCAATTTCTGAGGCTGGTAACTTTAATGAACTTATCCTCTGCAGCAGAGGTTAAAAAAATCAAACACAAAACCCTAACTACAATTTGGGAATATTAGCAAATGTTCTGGGAATGTTCCCGATTTGCTGGGACTCCTCCACCTCCTCTCCTCCTCCTCCTCCTCCTTCTCCCCCTCCTTCCGCCTCCTCTCGTCCCCCTCCTCCTCCTCCTCCTCCCCCTCCTCCTCCTCCTCCCCCTCCTCCTCCTCCTCACCTCCCCCTCCTCCTCCGCCTCCTCTCCTCCTCCTCCTCCACTCCACCTCCCCCACCTCCTCTCCTCCTCCTCCTTCTCCCCCTCCTTCCGCCACCTCTCCTCCCCCTCCTCCTCCTCCTCTCCTCCTCTCCCCCCCTCCTCCACCTCCTCTCCTCCCCCTCCTCCACCTCCTCTCCTCCTCCTCCTCTCCTCCACCTCCCCCACCTCCTCTCCACCCCCTCCTCTCCTCCTCTCCTCCACCTCCCCCACCTCCTCTCCACCCCCTCCTCTCCTCCTCCTCCTCCTCTCCTCCACCTCCTCTCCTCCTCCTCCTCTCCCCCTCCTCCTCCTCCTCCTATCCTCCTCCTCCTCTCCTCCACCTCCCCCACCTCCTCTCCTCCTCCTCCTCCTCCTCCTCCTTCTCCCCCTCCTTCCGCCTCCTCTCCTCCCCCTCCTCCTCCTCCTCTCCTCCCCCTCCTCCACCTCCTCTTCTCACCCTCCTCCACCTCCTTTCCTCCTCCTCCTCTCCTCCACCTCCCCCACCTCCTCTCCACCCCCTCCTCTCCTCCTCCTCCTCTCCTCCACCTCCTCCTCCTCCTCCCCCTCCTCCGCCTCCTCTCCTCCTCCTCCTCCACTCCACCTCCCCCACCTCCTCTCCTCCTCCTCCTTCCGCCACCTCTCCTCCCCCTCCTCCTCCTCCTCTCCTCCTCTCCCCCCTCCTCCACCTCCTCTCCTCCCCCTCCTCCACCTCCTCTCCTCCTCCTCCTCTCCTCCACCTCCCCCACCTCCTCTCCACCCCCTCCTCTCCTCCTCTCCTCCACCTCCCCCACCTCCTCTCCACCCCCTCCTCTCCTCCTCCTCCTCCTCTCCTCCACCTCCTCTCCTCCTCCTCCTCTCCCCCTCCTCCTCCTCCTCCTATCCTCCTCCTCCTCTCCTCCACCTCCCCCACCTCCTCTCCTCCTCCTCCTCCTCCTCCTCCTCCTTCTCCCCCTCCTTCCGCCTCCTCTCCTCCCCCTCCTCCTCCTCCTCTCCTCCCCCTCCTCCACCTCCTCTTCTCACCCTCCTCCACCTCCTTTCCTCCTCCTCCTCTCCTCCACCTCCCCCACCTCCTCTCCACCCCCTCCTCTCCTCCTCCTCCTCTCCTCCACCTCCTCCTCCTCCTCCCCCTCCTCCACCTCCTCTCCTCCTCCTCCTCCTCCACTCCTCCCCCTCCTCCACCTCCTCTCCTCTCCTCCCCCTCCTTCCGCCTCCTCTCCTCCAGTCTCCTGCTCTTCCTCGCGGCGGATTGTCATATTGAATGCTTCAAGGACGTCAGTATGCGAGTGCTTTGAAAAGCGTTTGTCCATTTACGTGAGACCTTTGACCTTAGAAGACTTAGCTGACATGTCTCTTGTAAGTTTTTATATAATACATGGTCCATATCTGTTATGTCTGAATGTTAATCACCTATATCATTCAGATATTACTAGAATCTTCTATGGATCTTGTTTGTGTATTTGCTGCCATATGTATGACCTGACAAGTTCCAGGTAGAACATATAGGTATCTTGTTCAATTATTCTATACTCTATCTTTTCCATATGGGATTAGATACATGTGTGGAGTGAAGAACACACACACACACGCACACACACTCACAGAGAGAAAGTGAGAGAAAGTGAGAGGAGAAAGCAGGTGTGAGAGAAATACTGGTCCTGTGTAATGGTGTGATGTAATGGTGTGATGTCAGATGTAATGGTGTGATGTCAGATGTAATGGTGTGATGTTGGGTATAACGGTGTGATGTCAGATGTAATGGTGTGATGTTGGGTGTAACTGTGTGATGTTGGGTGTAATGGTGTGATGTAATGGTGTGATGTTGGATGTAATGGTGTGATGTTGGATGTAATGGTGTGATGTTGGGTGTAATGGTGTGATGTTGGATGTAATGGTGTGATGTTGGATGTAATGGTGTGATGTTGGGTGTAATGGTGTGATGTTGGATGTAATGGTGTGATGTTGAATGTAATGGTGTGATGTTGGATGTAATGGTGTGATGTCAGATGTAATGGTGTGATGTTGAATGTAATGGTGTGATGTAATGGTGTGATGTAATGGTGTGATGTTGGATGTAATGGTGTGATGTAATGGTGTGATGTTGAATGTAATGGTGTGATGTTGGATGTAATGGTGTGATGTTGAATATCTCCTTCTGGAGCAGTTTGATGTTCTAATCCAATGATTCCCTCTGATGGAATTGGATTAGGTTTTCATTACCTCTGTGTTTACCGTGTCATAAAACAGACTGCTACAGCTTCGCCACTTCCTTGGTGTGATGAAACCAGGTTAGAGTAGAGAGTCTGGTAGCAAACAGTGATTAAAAATTCACACTTAGTAGTCACAGTTGCTCTTTCAGATCAGCTGTTGGGTAAATTGGCTGGCTGTGAGCGGCCCAATCCCATTCCAGTTTCCATAACGGTGTGATGTCAGATGTAATGGTGTGATGTTGGGTGTAACGGTGTGATGTTGGGTGTAATGGTGTGATGTAATGGTGTGATGTTGGATGTAATGGTGTGATGTTGGATGTAATGGTGTGATGTTGGGTGTAATGGTGTGATGTAACGGTGTGATGTTGGGTGTAATGGTGTGATGTTGGATGTAATGGTGTGATGTTGGATGTAATGGTGTGATGTTGGGTGTAATGGTGTGATGTAATGGTGTGATGTTGGATGTAATGGTGTGATGTTGGATGTAATGGTGTGATGTTGGGTGTAATGGTGTGATGTAATGGTGTGATGTAATGGTGTGATGTTGGATGTAATGGTGTGATGTTGGATGTAATGGTGTGATGTTGGGTGTGATGTAATGGTGTGATGTTGAATGTAATGGTGTGATGTTGGATGTAATGGTGTGATGTCAGATGTAATGGTGTGATGTTGGGTGTAATGGTGTGATGTTGGATGTAATGGTGTGATGTTGGATGTAATGGTGTGATGTTGGATGTAATGGTGTGATGTTGGGTGTAATGGTGTGATGTTGGATGTAATGGTGTGATGTTGGATGTAATGGTGTGATGTTGGGTGTAATGGTGTGATGTTGGATGTAATGGTGTGATGTTGAATGTAATGGTGTGATGTTGGATGTAATGGTGTGATGTCAGATGTAATGGTGTGATGTTGAATGTAATGGTGTGATGTAATGGTGTGATGTTGGATGTAATGGTGTGATGTTGGATGTAATGGTGTGCTGTAATGGTGTGATGTCAGATGTAATGGTGTGATGTCAGATGTAATGGTGTGATGTTGGGTATAACGGTGTGATGTCAGATGTAATGGTGTGATGTTGGGTGTAACTGTGTGATGTTGGGTGTAATGGTGTGATGTAATGGTGTGATGTTGGATGTAATGGTGTGATGTTGGATGTAATGGTGTGATGTTGGGTGTAATGGTGTGATGTTGGATGTAATGGTGTGATGTTGGATGTAATGGTGTGATGTTGGGTGTAATGGTGTGATGTTGGATGTAATGGTGTGATGTTGAATGTAATGGTGTGATGTTGGATGTAATGGTGTGATGTCAGATGTAATGGTGTGATGTTGAATGTAATGGTGTGATGTAATGGTGTGATGTAATGGTGTGATGTTGGATGTAATGGTGTGATGTAATGGTGTGATGTTGAATGTAATGGTGTGATGTTGGATGTAATGGTGTGATGTTGAATATCTCCTTCTGGAGCAGTTTGATGTTCTAATCCAATGATTCCCTCTGATGGAATTGGATTAGGTTTTCATTACCTCTGTGTTTACCGTGTCATAAAACAGACTGCTACAGCTTCGCCACTTCCTTGGTGTGATGAAACCAGGTTAGAGTAGAGAGTCTGGTAGCAAACAGTGATTAAAAATTCACACTTAGTAGTCACAGTTGCTCTTTCAGATCAGCTGTTGGGTAAATTGGCTGGCTGTGAGCGGCCCAATCCCATTCCAGTTTCCATAACGGTGTGATGTCAGATGTAATGGTGTGATGTTGGGTGTAACGGTGTGATGTTGGGTGTAATGGTGTGATGTAATGGTGTGATGTTGGATGTAATGGTGTGATGTTGGATGTAATGGTGTGATGTTGGGTGTAATGGTGTGATGTAACGGTGTGATGTTGGGTGTAATGGTGTGATGTTGGATGTAATGGTGTGATGTTGGATGTAATGGTGTGATGTTGGGTGTAATGGTGTGATGTAATGGTGTGATGTTGGATGTAATGGTGTGATGTTGGATGTAATGGTGTGATGTTGGGTGTAATGGTGTGATGTAATGGTGTGATGTAATGGTGTGATGTTGGATGTAATGGTGTGATGTTGGATGTAATGGTGTGATGTTGGGTGTGATGTAATGGTGTGATGTTGAATGTAATGGTGTGATGTTGGATGTAATGGTGTGATGTCAGATGTAATGGTGTGATGTTGGGTGTAATGGTGTGATGTTGGATGTAATGGTGTGATGTTGGATGTAATGGTGTGATGTTGGATGTAATGGTGTGATGTTGGGTGTAATGGTGTGATGTTGGATGTAATGGTGTGATGTTGGATGTAATGGTGTGATGTTGGGTGTAATGGTGTGATGTTGGATGTAATGGTGTGATGTTGAATGTAATGGTGTGATGTTGGATGTAATGGTGTGATGTCAGATGTAATGGTGTGATGTTGAATGTAATGGTGTGATGTAATGGTGTGATGTTGGATGTAATGGTGTGATGTTGGATGTAATGGTGTGCTGTAATGGTGTGATGTTGGATGTAATGGTGTGATGTAATGGTGTGATGTCAGATGTAATGGTGTGATGTTGGATGTAATGGTGTGATGTTGAATATCTCCTTCTGGAGCAGTTTGATGTTCTAATCCAATGATTCCCTCTGATGGAATTGGATTAGGTTTTCATTACCTCTGTGTTTACCGTGTCATAAAACAGACTGCTACAGCTTCGCCACTTCCTTGGTGTGATGAAACCAGGTTAGAGTAGAGAGTCTGGTAGCAAACAGTGATTAAAAATTCACACTTAGTAGTCACAGTTGCTCTTTCAGATCAGCTGTTGGGTAAATTGGCTGGCTGTGAGCGGCCCAATCCCATTCCAGTTTCCATAACGGTGTGATGTCAGATGTAATGGTGTGATGTTGGGTGTAACGGTGTGATGTTGGGTGTAACGGTGTGATGTTGGATGTAATGGTGTGATGTTGGATGTAATGGTTTGATGTTGGGTGTAATGGTGTGATGTAACGGTGTGATGTTGGGTGTAATGGTGTGATGTTGGATGTAATGGTGTGATGTTGGGTGTAATGGTGTGATGTAATGGTGTGATGTTGGATGTAATGGTGTGTTGTTGGATGTAATGGTGTGATGTTGGATGTAATGGTGTGATGTTGGGTGTAATGGTGTGATGTAATGGTGTGATGTAATGGTGTGATGTTGGATGTAATGGTGTGATGTTGGATGTAATGGTGTGATGTTGGATGTAATGGTGTGATGTTGGGTGTAATGGTGTGATGTTGGGTGTAATGGTGTGATGTAATGGTGTGATGTAATGGTGTGATGTTGGATGTAATGGTGTGATGTAATGGTGTGATGTTGGGTGTAATGGTGTGATGTAATGGTGTGATGTTGGATGTAATGGTGTGATGTTGGATGTAATGGTGTGATGTTGGGTGTGATGTAATGGTGTGATGTTGAATGTAATGGTGTGATGTTGGATGTAATGGTGTGATGTCAGATGTAATGGTGTGATGTCGGGTGTAATGGTGTGATGTTGGATGTAATGGTGTGATGTTGGATGTAATGGTGTGATGTTGGATGTAATGGTGTGATGTTGGATGTAATGGTGTGATGTTGGGTGTAATGGTGTGATGTTGGATGTAATGGTGTGATGTTGGATGTAATGGTGTGATGTTGGGTGTAATGGTGTGATGTTGAATGTAATGGTGTGATGTTGGATGTAATGGTGTGATGTCAGATGTAATGGTGTGATGTTGAATGTAATGGTGTGATGTAATGGTGTGATGTTGGATGTAATGGTGTGATGTTGGATGTAATGGTGTGATGTTGAATATCTCCTTCTGGAGCAGTTTGATGTTCTAATCCAATGATTCCCTCTGATGGAATTGGATTAGGTTTTCATTACCTCTGTGTTTACCGTGTCATAAAACAGACTGCTACAGCTTCGCCACTTCCTTGGTGTGATGAAACCAGGTTAGAGTAGAGAGTCTGGTAGCAAACAGTGATTAAAAATTCACACTTAGTAGTCACAGTTGCTCTTTCAGATCAGCTGTTGGGTAAATTGGCTGGCTGTGAGCGGCCCAATCCCATTCCAGTTTCCATGACACCTTCTGGTTCTGGGTAGCTGCCAACAGGGATCACCTGTAGACTGAGCTGTAGTCTACAGTACACTACTCCACTATATTGTCTACTGATGACCGTGTCTAACCCTGTAGCGTATCAAAAACAACACCAGGGTCTAACCACCTACACCCGCCAGGCTGCCACGTTTTACCTGCAATAAAGAGATATAAAGTACAGCAGTGGTAAAAATCTTTATACGTAGTCTGGGTCATCTTGGGAACTTGAAATAAATGTTGCTTGTGCTAGCTAGTGTTATGCAAGAAGTCTATCACAAGAGAATACTGTCTAAGTAATGTATGGTTCTTCTGACTAGACTAGACATCATGAGAGATGAGGTGGGGGGAGGAGGGTCCTCTGACTAGACTAGACATCATGAGAGATGATGGGGGGAGGGGAGGGTCTTCTGACTAGACTAGACATTATGAGAGATGATGGGGGGAGGGGAGGGTCTTCTGACTAGACTAGACATTATGAGAGATGACGGGGGGAGGGGGTCTTCTGAATCTATCCCAGAACAATAGTAAAGGACCTTGTGAAAATGCTGGAGGAAACAGGTACAAAAGTATCTATATCCACAGTAAAACGAGTCCTATATCGACATAACCTGAAAGGCCGCTCAGCAAGGAAGAAGCCACTGCTCCAAAACCGCCAAAAAAAAGCCAGACTACGGTTTGCAACTGCACATGGGGACAAAGATCGGACTTTTTGGAGAAATGTCCTCTGTTCTGATGAAACAAAAATAGAACTGTTTGGCCATAATGACCATCGTTATGTTTGGAGGAAAAAGGGGGAGGCTTGCAAGCCGAAGAACACCATCCCAACCGTGAAGCACAGGGGTGGCAGCATCATGTTGTGGGGGTGCGTTGCTGCAGGAGGGACTGGTGCACTTCACAAAATAGATGGAGTCATGAGGTGGGAAAATTATGTGGATATATTGAAGCAACATCTCAAGACCAGTCAGGAAGTTAAAGCTTGGTCACAAGTGGGTCTTCCAAATGGACAATGACCCCAAGCATACTTCCAAAGTTGTGGCAAAATGGCTTAAGGACAACAAAGTCAAGGTATTGGAGTGGCCATCACAAAGCCCTGACCCTTAATCCTTTAGAACATTTGTGGGCAGAACTGAAAAAGCATGTGCGAGCAAGGAGGCCTACAATCCTGACTCAGTTACACCAGGTATGTCAGGAGGAATGGGCCAAAATTCACCCAACTTATTGTGGGAAGCTTGTGGAAGGCACCCCGAAACGTTTGACCCAAGTTAAACAATTTAAAGGCAGTGCTACCAAATACTAATTGAGTGTATGTAAATGCAGACATCCCACCCACTGGGAATGTGATGAAAGAAATAAAAGCTGAAATAAATCATTCTCTCAACTATTATTCTGACATTGTAACGGCTGTCCTCGCTGACAGACGGAAAGGACCAAAACGCAGAGTGGTTAGTGTTCATTATTTAATGAAAGTCAACAAAACAACCGTGACAAAACCGAAACAGTCCTGTGTGGCACAAACACTGACACAGGAACAAACACCCACAAAACACACGTGAAACCCAGGCTGCCTAAGTATGATTCTCAATCAGGGACAACGATTGACAGCTGCCTCTGATTGAGAATCATACCAGGCCGAACACAAAATCCCAACATAGAAAATCACACATAGACAAACCCACCCAACTCACGCCCTGACCAACTAAATAAATACAAGACAAAAGAAAACAGGTCAGGAACGTGACAGACATTTCACATTCTTAATATAAAGTGGTGATCCTAACTGACCTAAAACAGGGAATTTTTACTGGGATTAAATGTCAGGAATTGTTAAAAACTGAGTATAAATATACTTGGCTAAGGTGTATGTAAACTTCTGACTTCAACTGTACAAATGAGGTGAGTAAGACATTATTGAAGTGTTCAGTGTTCAAAAGGGTGACCGAAAGACATGGTCTGTTTCTAGTTCCCAGACATGGTCTGTTTCTGTCTCCCAGACATGGTCTGTTTCTAGTTTCCAGACATGGTCTGTTTCTGTCTCCCAGACATGGTCTGTTTCTAGTTCCCAGACATGGTCTGTTTCTGTCTCCTAGCCAACTTTGCAGTATATATTTTTGTGTGTTATTTCTTGCATTATTTGCTCAGAACGTTTCTTGTTTTTTTACCTTCAGCTGAAAATAAGTTTTAGAAACTAGATAAATGTCGTAGTCAATGGCCGCATCAGAGACTAAATAGTGTAATCACAGGTTTTAATCTGGACATTATTAATTCATATCAGTAGGCTGCACTTTGTACTGTAAAGTGATTATGAAGACTGTCCGAACTATATCCTATGGCCAAAATACATTTAAAAGACTGTGAAAATATGTTTTTTTTGGTTGAATTTATTTTTATTTTCAACTTCTTGTGCACACTGGGATAGAATTACATATAAAACATGAATTATAGGATCTCTTTGTTTGAAAAAACAGTGTCTGTTGCCAATGTCTGTTGTGCTAAAAGTTTATTGAGGACTACTTGAATGAGAGGACACAACATGAAGACTGATTGTACAGAATCAGGGAACCATTGTGTCTGTGCTGGTAAGGAACTGGAGCCCTGCCGGAACAGGAAATAATTTATTAAAAGCATCCCCAGGGAAACCGGAGTGACCCCTGCTGGGATCCCATTTCACTGGGATTGATCCATCTGAGAATGCTGGGTTGTATCCCTAATGGAACCGTACTCCCTAGGTAGTGCACTACGCCGTACTCCCTAGGTAGTGCACTACGCCGTACTCCCTAGGTAGTGCACTACGCCGTACTCCCTAGGTAGTGCACTACGCCGTACTCCCTAGGTAGTGCACTACGCCGTACTCCCTAGGTAGTGCACTACGCCGTACTCCCTAGGTAGTGCACTACGCCGTACTCCCTAGGTAGTGCACTACGCCGTACTCCCTAGGTAGTGCACTACGCCGTACTCCCTAGGTAGTGCACTACGCCTGATGAGGGCCCACCTCTCTATTAGTAGGCTCATAGAATGTCTCACAGAGAGAAGGTGGGGTTAGGGTTAGTGTTAGGGGTTAGTGTTAGGGTTAGGGTTAGGGGTTAGTGTTAGGGTTAGGGGTTAGGGGTTAGGGGTTAGGGTTAGTGTTAGGGTTAGGGTTACGGGGTTAGGGTTAGTGTTGGGGTTAGGGGTTAGTGTCAGGGTTAGGGTTAGGGGTTAGGGTTAGTGTTTTTCTCCATGCCTGTGGATTAAGGCTGCTGTGGGGACAGGATGTGCTTGGGGTAGCTGTCTGAGTTGTTATGGGTTCACTGTATGCATGTTTTGTGAAGATATGTAAAGGTTTATTGTATTTTTTTTTATCCGTCTCCTTGATCATCCGGTCCAGACTTCTCTAGTTTTGTGAAGGAGTATTGTCTCGGATGCTGTTCTGTGCGTATGTACAGTATAATCTGTTGTATAAATAATATTGATGACCTACGTGGAAGATTAAACTACCAACGGGACATTCAAAACTGTAATATCTTATACTTCACGGAGTCGTGGCTGAACGACGACACTATCAACATACAGCTGGCTGGTTATACGCTGTACCGGCAGGATAGAACAGCGGCGTCTGGTAAGAAAGACAAGGGGCGGCGGACTATGTATTTTTGTAAGTCACGGCTGGTGCACGATATCTAAGTCTCTAGGTTTTACTCGCCTGAGGTAGAGTATCTTATGATAAGCTGTGGGCCACACTATTGACCAAGAGAGTTTTCATCTGTATTCTTCATAGCTGTTTACATAACACCACAGTCTGAGGCACAAAGACAGCATTATATGAGCTGCATTCCGCCATAAGCAAACAGGAAAACGCTCACCCAGAGGCGGCGCTCCTTGTGGCCGGGGACATTAATGCAGGGAAACTTAAATCCTTCTTACAAATTTTCTATCAGCATGTTAAATGTGCAACCAGAGGAAAAAAAGCTCTAAACCACCTTTACTCCACACACAGAGACGCATACAAAGCTCTCCCTCGCCCTCCATTTGGCAAATCTGACCATAATTCTATCCTCTTGATTCCTGCTTACAAGCAAAAATTAAAGCAGGACGCACCAGTGACTCGATTAACAAAAAAGTGGTCAGATGAAGCAGATGCTAAGCTACAGGACAGTTTTGCTAGCACAGACTGGAATATGTTCTGGGATTCCTCCAATGGCATTGAGGAGTACACCACATCAGTCATTGGCTTCATCAATAAGTGCATTGATGATGTCGTCCTCACAGTGACCGTACCTACATACCTAAACCAGAAGCCATGGATTACAGGCAACATCCACACTGAGCTAAAGGCTAGAGCTGCTGCTTTCAAGGAGCGGAACTAAAACCTGGAAGCTTATAAGAAATCTTGCTATGCCCTCAGACGAACCATCAAATAGGCAAAGCGTCATTAGAGGACAAGATCGAATCGAACTACACCGGCTCTGACGATCGACGGATGTGGCAGGGCTTGCAAACCATTACAGACTACAAAGGGAAGCACAGCCGAGAGCTGCCCACTGACACAAGTCTATCAGACGAGCTAAACTACTTCTATGCTCGCTTCGAGGCAAATAACACTAAAACATGCATGAGAGCACCAGCTGTTCCGGACGACTGTGTGATCACGCTCTCCGCAGTCGATGTGAGTAAGACCTTTAAACAGGTCAACATTCACAAAGCCACAGGGCCAGACGGATTACCAGGAAGTGTACTGCGAGCATGAGCTGACCAACTGGCAAGTGTCTTCACTGACATTTTCAACTTCTCCCTGTCCGAGTCTGTAAAACTAACATGTTTCAAGCAGACCACCATAACAATAAGGTAACCTGCCTAAATGACTACCGACCCTTAGCACTCACGTCTGTAGCCATGAAGTGCTTTGAAAGGCTGGTTATGGCTCACATCGACACCATTATCCCAGAAACCCTAGACCCACTCCAATTTGCAAACCGCCCTAACAGATCCACAGATGATGCAATCTCTATTCCACTCCACACTGCCCTTTCCCACCTAGACAAAAGGAACACCTATGTGAGAATGCTATTCATTGACTACAGCTCAGCGTTCAACACCATAGTGCCCTCAAAGCTCATCAATAACCTAAGGACCCTGGGACTAAACACCTCCCTCTGCAACTGTATCCTGGACTTCCTGACGAGCCGCCCACAGGTGGTAAGCGTAGGTAACAACACATCTGCCACGCTGATCCTCAACACAGGTGCCCCTCAGGGGTGTGTGCTCAGCCCCCTCCTGTACTCCCTGTTCACTCATGACTGCACGGCCAGGCACAACTCCAACACCATCATTAAGTTTGCCGATGACACAACAGTGGTAGGCCTGATCACCGACAACGACGAGACAGCCTATAGGGAGGAGACCTGGCCGTGTGGTGCCAGGACAACAACCTCTCCCTCAACGTGATCAAGACAAAGGAGATGACTGTGGACTACAGGAAAAGGAGGACCGAGCACACCCCCATTCTCATCGACAGGGCTGCAGTGGAGCAGGTTGAGAGCTTCAAGTTCCTTGGTGTCCACATCACCCTATCAAACTAACATGGTCCAAGCACAAGCCTAGGTCCAAGAGGCTTCTAAACAGCTTCTACCCCCAAGCCATAAGACTCCTGAACATCTAGTCAAATGGCTACCCAGACTATTTGCATTGCCTTTTACACCGCTGCTACTCTCTGTTGTTATCATCTATGCATAGTCACTTTAATAACTCTACCTACATGTACATATTACCTCAATTACCTCGACTAACCGGTGCCCCCACACATTGACTCTGTACTGGTACCCCCCTCTATATAGTCTCGCTATTGTTATTTTACTGCTGCTCTTTAATTACTTGTAACTTTTGTTTACTATTCTTTTTTAAAATAAACTGCATTGTTGGTTAAGGGTTTGTAAGTAAGGATGATGGGACTAATACAACTTTATTTGGTACCACTGCCTTATGTGGGCGAGGTGGGGAGAGGGAGAGAGTTGTGGGGGAGGTGGGGAGAGAGAGGTTGGGGAGAGAGTGGTGGGGGAGGTGGGGAGAGGGAGGTTGGGGAGAGAGAGGTGGGGGATTTGGGGAGAGAGAGGTGGGGGAGGTGGGGAGAGAGAGGTGGGGGGGGTTGGGGCAGTTGGAGAGAGAGAGGTGGGGGAGTTGGGGAGAGAGAGGTGGGGGAGGTGGGGAGAGAGAGGTGGGGGGGTTTGGGGCAGTTGGAGAGAGAGAGGTGGGGGAGTTGGGGAGAGAGAGGTTGGGGGAGAGAGATTGGGGAGAGAGAGGTTGGGGGAGTTGGGGAGAGAGAGGTGGGGGAGTTGAGAGAGAGAGGTGGGGGAGAGAGAGGTGGGGGAGTTGGGGAGAGAGAGGTGGGGGAGTTGAGAGAGAGAGGTGGGGGAGAGAGAGGTGGGGGAGTTGGGGAGAGAGAGGTGGGGGAGAGAGAGGTGGGGGAGTTGGGGAGAGAGAGGTGGGGGAGAGAGAGGTGGGGGAGTTGGGGAGAGAGAGGTGGGGGAGAGAGAGGTGGGGGAGTTGGGGAGCGAGAGGTGGGGGAGTTGGGGAGAGAGAGGTGGGGGAGAGAGAGGTGGGGGAGTTGGGGAGCGAGAGGTGGGGGAGTTGGGGAGCGAGAGGTGGGGGAGTTGGGGAGAGAGAGGTGGGGGAGAGAGAGGTGGGGTAGAGAGAGGTGAATGACTCAAACAATCAAAGTCACCATGACGTCACATTAGAGGAGATTGAATTTCAAGGAAATGATATGATGACTGAGAGAGAATGAGAGAGAGAGAGAGAGAGAGAGAGAGAGAGAGAGAGAGAGAGAGAGAGAGAGAGAGAGAGAGAGAGAGAGAGAGAGAGAGAGAGAGAGAGAGAGAGAGAGAGAGAGAGAGAGAGAGAGAGAGAGAGAGAGAGAGAGAGAGAGAGAGAGAGAGAGAGAGAGAGAGAGAGGACAACTATCTATTGAGCCCTGCTGTGAAGGTTTTTTATCATTTCATCCTCACATTGTAAATTGAAGTGTCTTGTTGTCATGAAGACATTCCATTAAGCATTTGACCTATAATGGAGGTCTATTGAGAGCTGTTGTGAAGGCTTTGGTAGATACTTAGTACATACAAAGAGGTGTTCTCTCAGCTGTCAACCATACTTCATAAAACAAACTGGTTGCTTACCTTCATCATTTCATCCATTGAGTTGATGTGACTCATGTTGAGGTGACTCATGTTGAGGTGACTCATGTTGAGGTGATTTTGTTGTGGTGGACAGACCTTGTTGTGGTGGACAGACCTTGTTGTGGTGGACAGACCTTGTTGTTGAGGACAGACCTTGTTGTAGAGGACAGACCTTGTTGTGGAGGACAGACCTTGTTGTAGAGGACAGACCTTGTTGTAGAGGACAGACCTTGTTGTGGAGGACAGACCTTGTTGTAGAGGACAGACCTTGTTGTGGAGGACAGACCTTGTTGTGGAGGACAGACCTTGTTGTGGAGGACAGACCTTGTTGTAGAGGACAGACCTTGTTGTGGTGGACAGACCTTGTTGTTGAGGACAGACCTTGTTGTTGAGGACAGACCTTGTTGTGGAGGACAGACCTTGTTGTGGAGGACAGACCTTGTTGTAGAGGACAGACCTTGTTGTGGAGGACAGACCTTGTTGTAGAGGACAGACCTTGTTGTAGAGGACAGACCTTGTTGTGGAGGACAGACCTTGTTGTGGAGGACAGACCTTGTTGTAGAGGACAGACCTTGTTGTAGAGGACAGACCTTGTTGTAGAGGACAGACCTTGTTGTTGAGGACAGACCTTGTTGTTGAGGACAGACCTTGTTGTGGAGGACAGACCTTGTTGTAGAGGACAGACCTTGTTGTAGAGGACAGACCTTGTTGTGGAGGACAGACCTTGTTGTTGAGGACAGACCTTGTTGTGGAGGACAGACCTTGTTGTAGAGGACAGACCTTGTTGTTGAGGACAGACCTTGTTGTGGAGGACAGACCTTGTTGTGGAGGACAGACCTTGTTGTAGAGGACAGACCTTGTTGTGGAGGTCAGACCTTGTTGTAGAGGACAGACCTTGTTGTAGAGGACAGACCTTGTTGTAGAGGACAGACCTTGTTGTAGAGGACAGACCTTGTTGTGGTGGACAGACCTTGTTGTGGAGGACAGACCTTGTTGTGGTGGACAGACCTTGTTGTTGAGGACAGACCTTGTTGTTGAGGACAGACCTTGTTGTGGAGGACAGACCTTGTTGTAGAGGACAGACCTTGTTGTAGAGGACAGACCTTGTTGATGAGAATAAAACGTTGCCCAGCATGTAACCCATATTACAGTACTGTGGAAAAGGAAGCACACACACACACACACACACACACTTCCGGTTACTAGCCCAACGCTCTAACCACCAGGCTACCTGCCGCCCCACACTAGCACATAGAATGAAGCAATATGTTCGAGCATGTGTACTAAGTACAGGGCTAATGTGAATTATTCTAACAGTTTTTTTTGTCCCTCTCCCCTACGAATCTAATTCGCTGTCCATATGTATTGGAATGGGCAGTGTTCTGACAGTGTCCTCTCAGTCTAATACACAGACAGGCCTGTTCTGACAGTGTCCGTTCAGTCTAATACACAGACAGGCCTGTTCTGACAGTGTCCGTTCAGTCTAATACACAGACAGGCCTGTTCTGACAGTGTCCATTCAGTCTAATACACAGACAGGCCTGTTCTGACAGTGTCCGTTCAGTCTAATACACAGACAGGCCTGTTCTGACAGTGTCCATTCAGTCTAATACACAGACAGGCCTGTTCTGACAGTGTCCGTTCAGTCTAATACACAGACAGGCCTGTTCTGACAGTGTCCGTTCAGTCTAATACACAGACAGACCTGTTCTGACAGTGTCCGTTCAGTCTAATACACAGACAGGCTTGTTCTGACAGTGTCCGTTCAGTCTAATACACAGACAGGCCTGTTCTGACAGTGTCCGTTCAGTCTAATGCACAGACAGGCCTGTTCTGACAGTGTCCGTTCAGTCTAATACACAGACAGGCCTGTTCTGACAGTGTCCATTCAGTCTAATGCACAGACAGGCCTGTTCTGACAGTGTCCGTCCAGTCTAATACACAGACAGGCCTGTTCTGACAGTGTCCATTCAGTCTAATACACAGACAGGCCTGTTCTGACAGTGTCCGTTCAGTCTAATACACAGACAGGCCTGTTCTGACAGTGTCCATTCAGTCTAATACACAGACAGGCCTGTTCTGACAGTGTCCGTTCAGTCTAATACACAGACAGGCCTGTTCTGACAGTGTCCATTCAGTCTAATACACAGACAGGCCTGTTCTGACAGTGTCCATTCATTCAGTAGTAGCACAGAGCTCCAGAAAATAACAGAAGCTAACGGTCTGTCTGTCTTTACTCTGTAATTGTCCAGAAGGGAACAGTCTGTCTGTAATTGTCCAGATGGGAACAGTCTGTCTGTAATTGTCCAGATGGGAACAGTCTGTCTGTAATTGTCCAGAAGGGAACAGTCTGTCTGTAATTGTCCAGATGGGAACAGTCTGTCTGTAATTGTCCAGAAGGGAACAGTCTGTCTGTAATTGTCCAGATGGGAACAGTCTGTCTGTAATTGTCCAGAAGGGAACAGTCTGTCTGTAATTGTCCAGATGGGAACAGTCTGTCTGTAATTGTCCAGATGGGAACAGTCTGTCTGTAATTGTCCAGATGGGAACAGTCTGTCTGTAATTGTCCAGAAGGGAACAGTCTGTCTGTAATTGTCCAGATGGGAACAGTCTGTCTGTAATTGTCCAGAAGGGAACAGTCTGTCTGTAATTGTCCAGATGGGAACAGTCTGTCTGTAATTGTCCAGATGGGAACAGTCTGTCTGTAATTGTCCAGAAGGGAACAGTCTGTCTGTAATTGTCCAGATGGGAACAGTCTGTCTGTAATTGTCCAGAAGGGAACAGTCTGTCTGTAATTGTCCAGATGGGAACAGTCTGTCTGTAATTGTCCAGAAGGGAACAGTCTGTCTGTAATTGTCCAGATGGGAACAGTCTGTCTGTAATTGTCCAGATGGGAACAGTCTGTCTGTAATTGTCCAGAAGGGAACAGTCTGTCTGTAATTGTCCAGAAGGGAACAGTCTGTCTGTAATTGTCCAGAAGGGAACAGTCTGTCTGTAATTGTCCAGAAGGGAACAGTCTGTCTGTAATTGTCCAGATGGGAACAGTCTGTCTGTAATTGTCCAGATGGGAACAGTCTGTCTGTAATTGTCCAGATGGGAACAGTCTGTCTGTAATTGTCCAGAAGGGAACAGTCTGTCTGTAATTGTCCAGAAGGGAACAGTCTGTCTGTAATTGTCCAGAAGGGAACAGTCTGTCTGTAATTGTCCAGAAGGGAACAGTCTGTCTGTAATTGTCCAGAAGGGAACAGTCTGTCTGTAATTGTCCAGAAGGGAACAGTCTGTCTGTAATTGTCCAGAAGGGAACAGTCTGTCTGTAATTGTCCAGAAGGGAACAGTCTGTCTGTAATTGTCCAGAAGGGAACAGTCTGTCTGTAATTGTCCAGAAGGGAACAGTCTGTCTGTAATTGTCCAGAAGGGAACAGTCTGTCTGTAATTGTCCAGAAGGGAACAGTCTGTCTGTAATTGTCCAGAAGGGAACAGTCTGTCTGTAATTGTCCAGAAGGGAACAGTCTGTCTGTAATTGTCCAGAAGGGAACAGTCTGTCTGTAATTGTCCAGAAGGGAACAGTCTGTCTGTAATTGTCCAGAAGGGAACAGTCTGTCTGTAATTGTCCAGAAGGGAACAGTCTGTCTGTAATTGTCCAGAAGGGAACAGTCTGTCTGTAATTGTCCAGAAGGGAACAGTCTGTCTGTAATTGTCCAGAAGGGAACAGTCTGTCTGTAATTGTCCAGAAGGGAACAGTCTGTCTGTAATTGTCCAGAAGGGAACAGTCTGTCTGTAATTGTCCAGAAGGGAACAGTCTGTCTGTAATTGTCCAGAAGGGAACAGTCTGTCTGTAATTGTCCAGAAGGGAACAGTCTGTCTGTAATTGTCCAGAAGGGAACAGTCTGTCTGTAATTGTCCAGAAGGGAACAGTCTGTCTGTAATTGTCCAGAAGGGAACAGTCTGTCTGTAATTGTCCAGAAGGGAACAGTCTGTCTGTAATTGTCCAGAAGGGAACAGCCTGTCTGTAATTGTCCAGAAGGGAACAGTCTGTCTGTAATTGTCCAGAAGGGAACAGTCTGTCTGTAATTGTCCAGAAGGGAACAGTCTGTCTGTAATTGTCCAGATGGGAACAGTCTGTCTGTAATTGTCCAGAAGGGAACAGTCTGTCTGTAATTGTCCAGATGGGAACAGTCTGTCTGTAATTGTCCAGAAGGGAACAGTCTGTCTGTAATTGTCCAGAAGGGAACAGTCTGTCTGTAATTGTCCAGATGGGAACAGTCTGTCTGTAATTGTCCAGAAGGGAACAGTCTGTCTGTAATTGTCCAGAAGGGAACAGTCTGTCTGTAATTGTCCAGAAGGGAACAGTCTGTCTGTAATTGTCCAGAAGGGAACAGTCTGTCTGTAATTGTCCAGAAGGGAACAGTCTGTCTGTAAGTGCTTATGGGAGCAGTGAGCCAGAGACTAAGCACTTTTCCTTCCCTCCCTGGCTCCTCCCCTCCCTCCCCCGGAGGAGGAAGGAGGGTGGAGGAGAAGGAACACGGTCTATTCTCCACAACAAGGTCCTAGTTGGTAATGTAACTCTTTGTCCCTCCCTCCCTCCCTCCCTCTCCTCCTCAATAGTAGTGTACTATGTAGGGAATAGGGTGCCATTTGGGACGCAGCTATTAAATCAGACGATCGGTGACCCAGCGACCAGATCTAGTTTCACACAGCAGGTCGACTCTCTCACCCTGGTCACCCTCCTCCTGACTCTCCCCCACACCCACCCACCCTCTCTCTCTCTGTTCTGTCGTGTCTTTCAGCCATCCTCAACCCCAAGCAGCCCAAAGAGAACAAGAGCTTCAACTTTGATTACTCGTACTGGTCACACACCTCGGTAAGTACCTGTCCCTCTGACTGACTGTGTACTGTATGACACCATACCACCTAGGGAGCAACACAACACATGCTGATTTTCATTAGAGACTAGTGATTAGTGTGGTCAGGCACAACAGCCTTGAACCGGACTTTTAGTCAGGTTCATTTTCAAGTGAATCGACCTTGTAGTTGCGTCTTGGTTTGTCCTGGTTGACCTTAAAAAGAAACTCCAAACACACTGGTGTTCTAGAACACTCCACAAAACAATTCAATGAATCTTTTCACCAACGTGTTGATCAATTTCAATAGTTACCTGACTCTACTTGTAGATGGTCAATATGAATAGTTACCTGACTCTACTTGTAGATGGTCAATATGAATAGTTACCTGACTCACCGTGTTTTTGTCTCTCCACAGCCCGAGGACATCAACTTTGCTGGCCAGCAGCAGGTGTACAAGGACATTGGTGAGGAGATGCTGCTCCATGCCTTTGAGGGATACAACGTCTGTATCTTTGCCTATGGTCAGACCGGATCTGGGAAGTCCTACACCATGATGGGCAAGCCGGACTTGAAGGATCAGGAAGGCATCATCCCTCTGGTATACCGGATATACTGTTACCTCCACACCAGGGTTGCAGAATTCCAGAAATTTCCCTGGTTTTCCTGGTTGGAAGATTCCCAGAATCAGGATGGAATAAGCAGGAAATCCTTGAATCCTCCAAACAGGATAGCTGGAAATCCAGGCAATTTTCAGAAAGTTAACGGAATTTTGCATCCCTACTCCAGACCAATCGCACACCTGGCGCTCCATACCTCAACATAATGTTACATAAATCCCATCTAGGGTGTTGGAAATGAGTGCAGGCTATACTGTGGTGCAACACATTGGATAATTGTTTATTCAATGTGTCAATGTGTTTGTATCTGTCCCTGTACAGATGAACCATATATAAATTGATAATAAATGTTCACTGCAAACCCTTTGCTTTCTTTCTCCCCCTAGATGTGTGAAGACCTCTTCACCAAGTTCAACGACAGTAATAACGACAATAGCAAGTCCTACTCTGTGGAGGTACGTACAGTTATAGTACAAGGCCTCTCTATGTTTTACGGGCTCCTAACCATCTGTGCTATTTTGTTTGTTCCTTCACATTGTTCGTAACTTATTTTGTACATAATGTTACCGCTATCGTCTCTTATGGCCGAACAGAGATTCTGGACATCAGAACAGCGATTATTCATCTTGAACTGGTTAAAGATGTTTTTTTTAATGAGTCCGATGTGACGAATGTACTGCTTTCTCAAGACCAGGCCCAAATCCACGTCATTCGCGTGAAGAAAAGAATGGGGAAAAGGTGGAGGGGTGCGGGTTGCCTTGTAAGAATTTGTCACTGAGTAGGTAAACAACCACTACCATCCGTACTATTGGCCAACGTAAAATCATTGGAAAATAAACTGGATGATCTACGATTAAGACTATTCTACCAACGGGACATTAAGAACTGTAATATCTTATGTTTCACCGAGTTGTGGCTGAACGACGACACGGATAATATAGAGCTGCCTGGGTTTTCCGTGCATCGGCAGGACAGAGAAGCTACGTCTGGTAAGACGAGGGGCAGGGGTGTCTATTTGTCAATAACAGCTGGTGCGTGATGTCTAATATCAAAGAAGTCTCGAGGTATTGCTCGCCTGAGGTAGAGTAACTGTCACGTTCCTGACCTTATTTCCTTTGTTTAGTATTGTTTAGTTGGTCAGGATGTGAGCTGGGTGGGCATTCTATGTTATGTGTTTCTATGTTGGGTTCATTGTATTAGCCTGATATGGTTCTCAATCAGGGGCAGGTGTTTTACGTTTCCTCTGATTGAGAACCATATTAAGGTAGGCTGTTCTCACTGTTTGTTTGTGGGTGATTGTTGCTGTGTCTGTGTTTCTTCGCCACACGGTACTGTTTCGTTTCGTTCGTTCGTTCCCGTTCGTGCGTTCATGTTTTATGTTCTCAAGTTCAGGTCTGTTCACGTCGTTTTGTTATTTTGTAGTTTATCAAGTGTTTTTCGTCTTCGTTGATATTATTAAAAGTATGTATTCAAACCACGCTGCATTTTGGTCCGATCCTTGCTCCTCCTCAGACGAGGAGGAAGACGAGCGTTACAGTAACTCATGATAAGCTGTAGACCACACTATCTACCAAGAGAGTTTTCATCTGTATTATTCGTAGCAGTGTATTTACCACCACAAACCGATGCTGGCACTAAGACCGCACTCAACCAGCTGCATAAGTCCATGAGCAAATAAAATGCTCATCCAGAAGCGGCGCTCCTCGTGGCCGGGGACTTTAATAAAGGGAAACTTAAATCCGTTTTACCTTATTTCTACCAGCATGTCACATGTGCAACCAGAGGAGAAAAAAAACTCTGGACCACCTTTACTCCACACACAGAGACGCATACAAAGCTCTACCTCGCCCTTCATTTGGCAAATCTGACCATAATTCTATCCTCTTGATTCCTGCTTACATGCATAAACTAAAGCAGGAAGTACCGGTTACTCGCTCAATACAGAACTGGTCAGATGACGCGGATGCTAAGCTACAGGACTGTTTTGCTAGCACACACTGGAATATGTTCCAGGATTCATCCAATGGCATTGAGAAGTTTACCACCTCAGTCACCGGCTTCATCAATAAGTGCATCGATGTCGTCGTTCCTTCAGTGAACGTACGTGCTTATCCCAACCAGAAGCCATGGATTACAGGCAACATCCGCACTGAGCTAACAGCTAAAGCTGCCACTTTCAAGGAGCGGGACGCTAATCCGGACGAGTATAAGAAATCCCACTATGCCCTCTGACGAACCATCAAACAGGCAAAGCGTCAATACAGGACTAAGATTGAATCCTATTTCACCGGCTCTGACGCTCGTTGGATATTATTGACTTCAAATTAAACCCAGCCGCGAGTTGCCCAGTGACACAAGCCTACCAGTCGAGCTAAATGCCTTTTATGCTCGCTTCGAGGCAAGCAAAACTGAAGCATGCATGAGAGCACCAGCTGTTCCGGAAGACTTTGTGATCACGCTCTCCGTAGCCGATGTGAGCAAGACCTTTAAACAGGTCAACATTCACAAAGCCGCTGGGCCAGACGGATTACAAGGACGTGTACTCATGCACGGACCAATTGGCAACTGTCTTCACTGACATTTTCAACCTCTCCCTGTCTGAGTCTGTAATACTAACATGTTTCAAGCAGACCACCATAGTCCCTGTGCCCAAGAAAGCGAAGGTAACCTGCCTAAATTATTACCGCAATGTAGCACTCACGTCTGTAACCATGAAGTGCTTTGAAAGGCTGGTCATGACTCACATCAATATCATCATCCCGGAAACCCTAGACCAGCTCCAATTCGCATTTTGAGAAGGATATGAGGAGAGAGGAAACGAGGAATTGAAGAAAGACTAGAAAGACCTAGTTGGTAATGTAACTCTTTGTCCCCCACCCCCCCTCTCCCATCCTCCCTCCCCCTCCCTCCCTCCTCCTCAGGTGAGCTACATGGAGATCTACTGTGAGCGTGTGCGTGACCTCCTGAACCCTAAGAACAAGGGGAACCTGCGTGTGAGGGAACACCCCCTGATGGGGCCATACGTAGAGGACCTGTCCAAACTGGCTGTCACCTCCTACAACGACATCCAGGACCTCATGGACTCTGGAAACAAGGCCAGGTGAGGGGACAGATGTATGGATGGGTGGGTGGTTGGTTGGGTGTGTTGGTGGGTGGGTGGGGGAATGGATAGGTGGATGGATGGCTGGATGGGTAGGTGGAAGGATGAGTGAATGGCTGGGTGGGTGGTTGGGTGGATGGATGGGTAGGTGGGTGGATGGATGGCTGGCTGACTGGCTGGCTGGCTGGCTGGATGGCTGGATGGCTGGGTGGGTGCTCGGCACCCCAATGTTGGACCAAGCTTCCCCCTAACGTAAGGACTGCTGAGTCCCTGCCTATCTTCCCGAAAGCATCTGAAAACCTACCTCTTCAAAAAGTATCTTGATTAATCCTCACACTTGTCTTCTCTTACCAGCACTGACTTTTCTGTTAGTTGATTTATTGAGGAAAAGTTTGACTTACTATGATTGTGCTATGTGGTTGTCTCACATAGGTACCTTATGACGAATGCACTAAGTCAGTCTTGGACAAGAGTGTCTGCGAAATGACTGTCAATGTAATACAGTGCTGAGTTCAACTGCATACGGGGGTGATGGGGTTTCTCATGGGGTCAATGTTAAATATTCTGCCTCTTTTCCAAAAATCCCCGTTAGCAATAGCACTTAAAAGGAAGCAATATGTTGAGCATGCATCTAAATGGATTGAAAGTATAGAGAAGGTTTGGGCCCCGCGGGAGGCTGGCGGCTACTTAATTGGGGAGGACGGGCTCGTGCTAATGGCTGGAGCGGAATCAGTGGAATGGTATCAAATACATCAAACACGTGGTTTCTATGGTTTCCATGTGTTTGATGCCATTCCGTTTGCTCCGTTCCAGACATTATTATGAGCCGTCTGCTCGGGGTTCTGTCCTAAATGGCATCCTGTGTTCCGTATAGAGTGTGTTACCTTCGACCAGAGCCCTTACCGGGGGGGCAATTTGGGACGCAGCCTCGGTGAGACGCAGCAGGCTATTCTGTACCATGTTGGCCGAGAATGAATAGATTAATTAAGCACACGGTGCTCTGTCCATAAGGGAATTTACTGCCTGAGAAGACTTGAACTGGCAGACCAGAAAAGATTTTACATGAGAGTTAATTAATCAACACATCAGACACCAGCTGAGATAACCGTATAACTAGGACACTCCAGCAGACAAACAGGACAAACATGAATTTCAATGATCGTAGGTACAAAACAACGATGAATTATTGCAGTTTTCAGACTTGTTGGGTGGGTGAGCACGTGTCCATGCTGAAACGTATTGGAACCATATTAGCCCTGTCGATGATAAATTACTCAATAATTAATTAATTCATCAATGAATGAATTGATTTCTCTATACCTGGCAGTTCTGTAACCTTGAAATCTCCATTAACTTACTAAAATGTACCATCCTGATGTGTAGCTGTACGCACCTATGTGGTGATACATCAGTGCTGCTTAGCTCAGTCAGACAGCTCTGTGCTCTGTCCATTCATCCACCCCTCCACTGTGCTCTGTCCATTCATCCACCCCTCCACTGTGCTCTGTCCATTCATCCACCCCTCCACTGTGCTCTGTCCATTCATCCACCCCTCCACTGTGCTCTGTCCATTCATCCACCCCTCCACTGTGCTCTGTCCATTCATCCACCCCTCTACTGTGCTCTGTCCATCCATCCACCCCTCCACTGTGCTCTGTCCATTCATCCACCCCTCCACTGTGCTCTGTCTATTCATCCACCAATCCACTGTGCTGTCTATTCATCCACCCCTCCACTGTGCTCTGTCTATTCATCCACCCCTCCACTGTGCTCTGTCCTTCCATCCACCCCTCTACTGTGCTCTGTCTATTCATCCACCCCTCCACTGTGCTCTGTCTATCCATCCACCCCTCCACTGTGCTCTGTCTATTCATCCACCCCTCCACTGTGCTCTGTCCATCTATCCACCCTCCACTGTGCTCTGTCTATTCATCCACCCCTCCACTGTGCTCTGTCTATTCATCCACCCCTCCACTGTGCTCTGTCTATTCATCCACCCCTCTACTGTCCTCTCTCTATTAATCCACCCCTCTACTGTGCTCTGTCTATTCATCCACCCCTCCACTGTGCTCTGTCCATCCATCCACCCCTCCACTGTGCTCTGTCTATTCATCCACCCCTCTACTGTGCTCTGTCTATTCATCCACCCCTCCACTGTGCTCTGTCTATTCATCCACCCCTCCACCATGCTGTCTTTTAATCCACCCCTCTACTGTGCTCTGTTTATTCATCCACCCCTCTACTGTGCTCTGTCTATTCATCCACCCCTCCACTGTGCTCTGTCCATCCATCCACCCCTCCACTGTGCTCTGTCTATTCATCCACCCCTCTACTGTGCTCTGTCTATTCATCCACCCCTCCACTGTGCTCTGTCTATTCATCCACCCCTCCACCGTGCTGTCTTTTAATTCACCCCTCTACTGTGCTCTGTTTATTCATCCATCCCTCCACTGTGCTCTGTCTATTCATCCACCCCTCCACTGTGCTCTGTCTATCCATCCACCCCTCTACTGTGCTCTGTCTATTCATCCATCCCTCCACTGTGCTCTGTCCATCCATCCACCCCTCCACTGTGCTGTCCATCCATCCACCCCTCCACTGTGCTGTCTATTCATCCACCCCTCCACTGTGCTGTCTATTCATCCACCCCTCCACTGAGGTGTCAGTATCAAACAGTGTTCTTCCACTTTGTTGTTTGTCAGGAGGAAAATGGTTGTGTTGACAAATGACTCCATTCTCTCTCCTGCAACACTCTGGGCTGTGATCTAATGACTCCATTCTCTCTCCTGCAACACTCTGGGCTGTGTTCTAATCTCCATTCTCTCTCCTGCAACACTCTGGGCTGTGTTCTAATGACTCCATTCTCTCTCCTGCAACACTCTGGGCTGTGTTCTAATCTCCATTCTCTCTCCTGCAACACTCTGGGCTGTGTTCTAATGACTCCATTCTCTCTCCTGCAACACTCTGGGCTGTGTTTTAATGACTCCATTCTCTCTCCTGCAACACTCTGGGCTGTGTTTTAATGACTCCATTCTCTCTCCTGCAACACTCTGGGCTGTGTTCTAATCTCCATTCTCTCTCCTGCAACACTCTGAGCTGTGTTCTAATGACTCCATTCTCTCTCCTGCAACACTCTGGGCCCTGTTCTAATGACTCCATTCTCTCTCCTGCAACACTCTGGGCCCTGTTCTAATCTCCATTCTCTCTCCTGCAACACTCTGAGCTGTGTTTTAATGACTCCATTCTCTCTCCTGCAACACTCTGGGCTGTGTTCTAATGACTCCATTCTCTCTCCTGCAACACTCTGGACTGTGTTCTAATGACTCCATTCTCTCTCCTGCAACACTCTGGGCCCTGTTCTAATGACTCCATTCTCTCTCCTGCAACACTCTGGGCTGTGTTCAAATGACTCCATTCTCTCTCCTGCAACACTCTGGGCCCTGTTCTAATGACTCCATTCTCTCTCCTGCAACACTCTGGACTGTGTTCTAATGACTCCATTCTCTCTCCTGCAACACTCTGGGCTGTGTTCTAATGACTCCATTCTCTCTCCTGCAACACTCTGGGCTGTGTTCTAATGACTCCATTCTCTCTCCTGCAACACTCTGGGCTGTGTTCTAATGACTCCATTCTCTCTCCTGCAACACTCTGGGCCCTGTTCTAATCTCCATTCTCTCTCCTGCAACACTCTGGGCTGTGTTCTATTCCCCCTCAGTTTACTACAAATTAGCACATTGTCTCGTTTCATTAGCTCGAAACTAACAATCGCAATTATACAGTAGCAGAACCAGCCGTTGACGAACCGGCTAAAACCACCTAAAATTTTATGTAATTTCCCATTAGGCAGCTGAAAATTAATGTTTTGGTTGCTGGAGAGCGTTTGGGGAAATTAGTTTTAATGGATCTGTTCTTTGGCTTATCTTGTTGCAATTAATTTTAGCCCCTCGTATAAAACTATTCACCGTGGAGGTTTCTGAGCTTCATTATTAGGATGGATCATAGACTGATCTCAGATGACTCAACCATTGTTATGGGGTTGTTGTTCTTCTTCTTCTGTCTCAATGCGTCTGTGGTGTTACATCATACAGGATGTTCTGTGGTGTTGCGTCATACAGGATGTTCTGTGGTGTTGCGTCATACAGGATGTTCTGTGGTGTTGCGTCATACAGGATGTTCTGTGGTGTTGCGTCATACAGGATGTTCTGTGGTGTTGCGTCATACAGGATGTTCTGTGGTGTTGCGTCATACAGGATGTTCTGTGGTGTTGCGTCATACAGGATGTTCTGTGGTGTTGCGTCATACAGGATGTTCTGTGGTGTTGCGTCATACAGGATGTTCTGTGGTGTTGCGTCATACAGGATGTTCTGTGGTCTTGCGTCATACAGGATGTTCTGTGGTGTTACATCATACAGGATGTTCTGTGGTGTTACGTCATACAGGATGTTCTGTGGTGTTACGTCATACAGGATGTTCTGTGGTGTTACATCATACAGGATGTTATGTGGGTTACATCATACAGGATGTTCTGTGGTGTTACGTCATACAGGATGTTATGTGGGTTACATCATACAGGATGTTCTGTGGTGTTACGTCATACAGGATGTTCTGTGGTGTTACATCATACAGGATGTTCTGTGGTGTTACATCATACAGGATGTTCTGTGGTGTTACATCATACAGGATGTTCTGTGGTGTTACATCATACAGGATGTTCTGTGGTGTTGTGTCATACAGGATGTTCTGTGGTGTTACATCATACAGGATGTTCTGTGGTGTTACATCATACAGGATGTTCTGTGGTGTTGTGTCATACAGGATGTTCTGTGGTGTTACATCATACAGGATGTTCTGTGGTGTTACGTCATACAGGATGTTCTGTGTTGTGTTACATCATACAGGATGTTCTGTGGTGTTACATCATACAGGATGTTCTGTGGTGTTACATCATACAGGATGTTCTGTGGTGTTGTGTCATACAGGATGTTCTGTGGTGTTACATCATACAGGATGTTCTGTGTGGTGTTACATCATACAGGATGTTCTGTGGTGTTACATCATACAGGATGTTCTGTGGTGTTACGTCATACAGGATGTTCTGTGGTGTTACATCATACAGGATGTTCTGTGGTGTTACATCATACAGGATGTGCTGTGGTGTTACGTCATACAGGATGTTCTGTGGACATCATACAGGATGTTCTGTGGTGTTACATCATACAGGATGTTCTGTGGTGTTACATCATACAGGATGTTCTGTGGTGTTACATCATACAGGATGTTCTGTGGTGTTACGTCATACAGGATGTTCTGTGGTGTTACGTCATACAGGATGTTCTGTGGTGTTACATCATACAGGATGTTCTGTGGTGTTACGTCATACAGGATGTTCTGTGGTGTTACATCATACAGGATGTTCTGTGGTGTTACATCATACAGGATGTTCTGTGGTGTTACATCATGCAGGATATTCTGTGGTGTTACGTCATACAGGATGTTCTGTGGTGTTACATCATACAGGATGTTATGTGGTGTTACATCATACAGGATGTTTTGTGGTGTTACATCATACAGGGTGTTGTGTGGTGTTGCATCATACAGGGTGTTCTGTGGTGTTACATCATACAGGATGTTCTGTGGTGTTACATCATACAGGATGTGCTGTGGTGTTACGTCATACAGGATGTTCTGTGGACATCATACAGGATGTTCTGTGGTGTTACATCATACAGGATGTTCTGTGGTGTTGCGTCATACAGGATGTTCTGTGGTGTTGTGTCATACAGGATGTTCTGTGGTGTTACGTCATACAGGATGTTCTGTGGTGTTACGTCATACAGGATGTTCTGTGGTGTTACATCATACAGGATGTTCTGTGGTGTTACGCTATACAGGATGTTCTGTGGTGTTACGTCATACAGGATGTTCTGTGGTGTTACGTCATACAGGATGTTCTGTGGTGTTACATCATACAGGATGTTATGTGGGTTACATCATACAGGATGTTCTGTGGTGTTACGTCATACAGGATGTTATGTGGGTTACATCATACAGGATGTTCTGTGGTGTTACGTCATACAGGATGTTCTGTGGTGTTACATCATACAGGATGTTCTGTGGTGTTACATCATACAGGATGTTCTGTGGTGTTACATCATACAGGATGTTCTGTGGTGTTACATCATACAGGATGTTCTGTGGTGTTGTGTCATACAGGATGTTCTGTGGTGTTACATCATACAGGATGTTCTGTGGTGTTACATCATACAGGATGTTCTGTGGTGTTGTGTCATACAGGATGTTCTGTGGTGTTACATCATACAGGATGTTCTGTGGTGTTACGTCATACAGGATGTTCTGTGTTGTGTTACATCATACAGGATGTTCTGTGGTGTTACATCATACAGGATGTTCTGTGGTGTTACATCATACAGGATGTTCTGTGGTGTTACATCATACAGGATGTTCTGTGGTGTTGTGTCATACAGGATGTTCTGTGGTGTTACATCATACAGGATGTTCTGTGTGGTGTTACATCATACAGGATGTTCTGTGGTGTTACATCATACAGGATGTTCTGTGGTGTTACGTCATACAGGATGTTCTGTGGTGTTACATCATACAGGATGTTCTGTGGTGTTACATCATACAGGATGTGCTGTGGTGTTACGTCATACAGGATGTTCTGTGGACATCATACAGGATGTTCTGTGGTGTTACATCATACAGGATGTTCTGTGGTGTTACATCATACAGGATGTTCTGTGGTGTTACGTCATACAGGATGTTCTGTGGTGTTACGTCATACAGGATGTTCTGTGGTGTTACATCATACAGGATGTTCTGTGGTGTTACGTCATACAGGATGTTCTGTGGTGTTACGTCATACAGGATGTTCTGTGGTGTTACGTCATACAGGATGTTCTGTGGTGTTACGTCATACAGGATGTTCTGTGGTGTTACATCATACAGGATGTTCTGTGGTGTTACATCATACAGGATGTTCTGTGGTGTTACATCATACAGGATATTCTGTGGTGTTACGTCATACAGGATGTTCTGTGGTGTTACATCATACAGGATGTTCTGTGGTGTTACATCATACAGGATGTTCTGTGGTGTTACATCATACAGGGTGTTCTGTGGTGTTACATCATACAGGATGTTCTGTGTGGTGTTACATCATACAGGACGTTCTGTGGTGTTACATCATACAGGATGTTCTGTGGTGTTACATCATACAGGATGTTCTGTGGTGTTACATCATACAGGATGTTCTGTGGTGTTACATCATACAGGATGTTCTGTGGTGTTACGTCATACAGGATGTTCTGTGGTGTTACGTCATACAGGATGTTCTGTGGTGTTACATCATACAGGATGTTCTGTGGTGTTACATCATACAGGATGTTCTGTGGTGTTACGTCATACAGGATGTTCTGTGGTGTTACATCATACAGGATGTTCTGTGGTGTTACATCATACAGGATGTTCTGTGGTGTTACATCATACAGCATGTTCTGTGGTGTTACATCATACAGGATGTTCTGTGGTGTTGCGTCATACAGGATGTTCTGTGGTGTTACATCATACAGGATGTTCTGTGGTGTTACATCATACAGGATGTTCTGTGGTGTTGCATCATACAGGATGTTCTCTGGTGTTACATCATACAGGATGTTTTGTACCTGTTGTTGAAGTGACACAGATCAGGGTCATGTTCAGTGGGGCACAAAGTACAAATTAACGTTTCCTATTGGACAAGTCCAGGAAAGGTAAATCCTGTTTTCGTCAGTTTTCTTCAATTTTGGTGCCAAATGAACGTGACCCAACATTCTCTTCTTCTCTGCAGGACGGTGGCCGCCACCAACATGAACGAGACTAGCAGTCGCTCCCACGCTGTGTTCAACATCATCTTCACTCAGAAACGACACGATGTTGAGACTGATAACACCTCTGAGAAGGTAGGGGGGGGGGGGGGGGGGGGCGCCGTGTCGGGCAGAAAGATCTCTCTTCATATTATACAGTACACTGTAGTACAGTGAAGTGCAACCAGGTTTGAATCTCCTTGCTTCCTCTCTCCTTGTTTCCTCTCTCCTCACATTCTTCTTTAAAGTTCAGGTAGCAGACATTGGACCCTAACAGATATGTATGTAGTTGTTGCTGTATAAATAAGCAATAAGGCCCGAGGGGAAGTGGTATATGGCCAATATACCACGGATAAGGGCTGTTCTTACGCACGACGCAACGCGGAGTACCTGGATACAGCCCTTAGCCGTGGTATATTGGCTATATACCACAAACCCCCGAGGTGCCTGCTATTATACACTGGTTACCAATGCCATTAGAGCAGTAAAAATACATGTTTTGTCATACTGGTGGTATACGGTCTGATATACAGTACCACAGCTGTCAGCCAATCAGCATTCAGCGCCCCGAACGACCCTGTTTATAGTAACTAATATACGTGGGTTCTATGACTCACATGTTGGGGGAATGTATTGGCTGTAGTATCCTACTGTACATGGTTTACATGGCTGCGAGGATTTTTCTACAATATGACAGCAACATATAGAATGTTTATAGAGTAAACATTGAATTTAATCAATTACCCGTGGAAATACGTATTTGAGTGAACATTAGCGAGAATGTTCGGTTTTAGTTTGCGGCAATCAGTCTAGTTGGCTAGGTTTAGGATATTTACTAGCCCATACCAGTGACAAACTTAGATAGCTACAGTGCCAGTCAAAAGTTAGGACACACCTACTCATTCAAGGGTTTTTCTTTATTTTTACTATTTTCTACATTGTAGAATAATAGTAAAGACATCAAAACTATGAAATAACACATATGGAATCATGTAGTAACCAGAAAAGTGTTAAACAGATCAAAATATATTTTATATTTGAGATTCTTCAAAGTAGCCACCTTTTGCCTTGATGACAGCTTTGCACACTCTTGGCATTCTCTCAACCAGCTTCACCTGGAATTATTTTCTAACAGTCTTGAAGGAGTTCCCACATATGCTGAGCACTTGTTGGCTGCTTTTCCTTCACTCTGCGGTCCAACTCATCCCAAACCATCTCAATTGGTTTCATCCTGATGCAGCCCTCCATCTCTCTCTTTCTTGGTCAAAATAACACTTACACAGCCTGGAGGTGTGTTGGGTCATTGTCCTCCCGGAGCCACAGAACGGCCGATTCACCCCAACGCGAAACCCCCCACAAACACCTTGAAAACTTGCTCTATACAGTAACAGTGACCTCCGTCACGGCTAAAACAATTATTTCCCATAAGCTTGTACTCTCTATAGTGTGACACCATCAGCATTTAGCTACCAGCACCTGGCAGACATGTTTACATTTGGTTAGTTATATCAGTGTTATTTAGATGGAAGTCGTGAACTAAATGCTCTATAGCTAGGTAACGTTAGCAGGAAGGATGCACGCTAGCTCTTTCACTTATCCCCCGTTTCACTTCCATTCTCACGGTCTCTGCTGATGCTGCTGGCTGTTTGAGATGCTTTAGGAGGAACATCGCTGGGAGGGACAGCATCCACTTTGAGAAGAACAACTTCTTGCTGAAGCTCTCCTTCCATTGTTGATAGCAGAGTGGACGTTGTCAGGGATGAAATGTGCCCTTCAAATTGACGAGCAGACGCCTTATTCTCACAAACGTATCCCACTTTTTACTACGTTTAAAATAAAATATATAATCGTGTGACGGTGACCTTAGCGGTCATGTAGGGATTTCCCCCCTCCGAAAGTTAGAGTTGATTTGGAGAAAACTTTTAAAATAACATTATAATATTATAATAATTTATTTAATTTAGTTAAATATTATCTGGGTTTCTGGTATTGAGGGAAAAATAAGGTGCTACATTGCCTTTAAAACATCAGAGAGATGTGAGGAGAGAGGACTAGAGAAACAGAGAAACATTATTCTGAGATTCATCCAAAGCTCTCTGTAAACTGCTTGAACTCTGTCCTCCTTCAAGGACATAAAAAAAAAGAATGAATTGCTGTTTTTTGTTTTGTTATCAGCGCTTGCATCCATAGCTCCATTGATCAATTTCAGATTGGTTTAAATTGTTCCAGCCTCATCCCTCAGCTGTATATAGGGAAAAAGATTTATTGGCTGCTATTGGACTGAAAAAACGAATTAAGGATTTAGGCTTTAAAGCTAATTGAAAAAAGTAACTTGCCGCCCAACGTGTGCCTGTGAGGGCACTTGATAATGTGTCCGTGACATTGTGAAGGAGGGTGTCTGGTGCCAACTGTTGCTGCCAACTGTGAGAATAAAGGACTTTAGTCAGCTAATGCATATCCCTGCACTCCCATCGATGTTTCTGTCACAGGTCAGCAAAATCAGCCTGGTGGATTTGGCCGGCAGCGAGAGGGCCGACTCCACAGGAGCCAAAGGGACCCGGCTCAAGGTTTCTCCCTCCTCTGTCTTTCTCCCTCCTCTGTCTTTCTCCCTCCTCTGTCTTTCTCCCTCCTCTGTCTTTCTCCCTCCTCTGTCTTTCTCCCTCCTCTGTCTTTCTCCCTCCTCTGTCTTTCTTCCTCCTCTGTCTTTCTCCCTCCTCTGTCTTTGTCCCTCCTCTGTCTTTCTCCCTCCTCTGTCTTTCTCCCTCCTCTGTCTTTCTCCCTCCTCTGTCTTTCTCCCTCCTCTGTCTTTCTCCATCCTCTGTCTTTCTCCCTCCTCTGTCTTTCTCCCTCCTCTGTCTTTCTCCCTCCTCTGTCTTTCTCCCTCCTCTGTCTTTCTCCCTCCTCTGTCTTTCTCCCTCCTCTTTCTTTCTCCCTCCTCTTTCTTTCTCCCTCCTCTGTCTTTCTCCCTCCTCTGTCTTTCTCCCTCCTCTGTCTTTCTCCCTCCTCTTTCTTTCTCCCTCCTCTGTCTTTCTCCCTCCTCTGTCTTTCTCCCTCCTCTGTCTTTCTCCCTCCTCTGTCTTTCTCCCTCCTCTGTCTTTCTCCCTCCCTCTGTCTTTCTCCCTCCTCTGTCTTTCTCCCTCCTCTGTCTTTCTCCCTCCTCTGTCTTTCTCCCTCCTCTGTCTTTCTCCCTCCTCTGTCTTTCTCCCTCCTCTGTCTTTCTCCCTCCTCTTTCTTTCTCCCTCCTCTGTCTTTCTCCCTCCTCTTTCTTTCTCCCTCCTCTGTCTTTCTCCCTCCTCTTTCTTCTCTCCCTCCTCTGTCTTTCTCCCTCCTCTGTCTTTCTCCCTCCTCTGTCTTTCTCCCTCCTCTGTCTTTCTCCCTCCTCTGTCTTTCTCCCTCCTCTGTCTTTCTCCCTCCTCTGTCTTTCTCCCTCCTCTGTCTTTCTCCCTCCTCTTTCTTTCTCCCTCCTCTGTCTTTCTCCCTCCTCTGTCTTTCTCCCTCCTCTGTCTTTCTCCCTCCTCTGTCTTTCTCCCTCCTCTGTCTTTCTCCCTCCTCTGTCTTTCTCCCTCCTCTTTCTTTCTCCCTCCTCTGTCTTTCTCCCTCCTCTGTCTTTCTCCCTCCTCTGTCTTTCTCCCTCCTCTGTCTTTCTCCCTCCTCTGTCTTTCTCCCTCCTCTGTCTTTCTCCCTCCTCTTTCTTTCTCCCTCCTCTGTCTTTCTCCCTCCTCTGTCTTTCTCCCTCCTCTGTCTTTCTCCCTCCTCTTTCTTTCTCCCCCCTCTGTCTTTCTCCCTCCTCTGTCTTTCTCCCTCCTCTTTCTTTCTCCCTCCTCTGTCTTTCTCCCTCCTCTTTCTTTCTCCCTCCTCTGTCTTTCTCCCTCCTCTTCTCTTTCTCCCTCATCTGTCTTTCTCCCTCCTCTTTCTTTCTCCCTCCTCTGTCTTTCTTCCTCCTCTGTCTTTCTCCCTCCTCTGTCTTTCTCCCTCCTCTGTCTTTCTCCCTCCTCTGTCTTTCTCCCTCCTCTGTCTTTCTCCCTCCTCTGTCTTTCTCCCTCCTCTGTCTTTCTCCCTCCTCTGTCTTTCTCCCTCCTCTGTCTTTCTCCCTCCTCTGTCTTTCTCTCCTCCTCTGTCTTTCTTTCTCCCTCCTCTGTCTTTCTCCCTCCTCTGTCTTTCTCCCTCCTCTGTCTTTCTCCCTCCTCTGTCTTTCTCCCTCCTCTGTCTTTCTCCCTCCTCTGTCTTTCTCCCTCCTCTGTCTTTCTCCCTCCTCTGTCTTTCTCCCTCCTCTGTCTTTCTCCCTCCTCTGTCTTTCTCCCTCCTCTCTGTCTTTCTCCCTCTTCTGTCTTTCTCCCTCCTCTGTCTTTCTCCCTCCTCTGTCTTTCTCCCTCCTCTGTCTTTCTCCCTCCTCCGTCTTTCTTCCTCCTCTGTCTTTCTCCCTCCTCTTTCTTTCTCCCTCCTCTGTTCTTTCTCCCTCCTCTGTCTTTCTCCCTCTCTCTGTCTTTCTCCCTCCTCTGTCTTTCTCCCTCCTCTGTCTTTCTCCCTCCTCTGTCTTTCTCCCTCCTCTGTTTTTCTCCCTCCTCTGTCTTTCTCCCTCCTCTGTCTTTCTCCCTCCTCTGTCTTTCTCCCTACTCTGTCTTTCTCCCTCATCTGTCTTTCTCCCTCCTCTTTCTTTCTCCCTCCTCTGTCTTTCTCCCTCCTCTTTCTTTCTCCCTCCTCTTTCTTTCTCCCTGCTCTGTCTTTCTCCCTCCTCTGTCTTTCTCCCTCCTCTGTCTTTCTCCCTCCTCTGTCTTTCTCCCTCCTCTGTCTTTCTCCCTCCTCTGTCTTTCTCCCTCCTCTGTCTTTCTCCCTCCTCTTTCTTTCTCCCTCCTCTGTCTTTCTCCCTCCTCTGTCTTTCTCCCTCCTCTGTCTTTCTCCCTCCTCTTTCTTTCTCCCCCCTCTGTCTTTCTCCCTCCTCTGTCTTTCTCCCTCCTCTGTCTTTCTCCCTCCTCTTTCTTTCTCCCTCCTCTGTCTTTCTCCCTCCTCTGTCTTTCTCCCTCCTCTGTCTTTCTCCCTCCTCTGTCTTTCTCCCTCCTCTGTCTTTCTCCCTCCTCAGTCTTTCTCCCTCCTCTGTCTTTCTCCCTCCTCTTTCTTTCTCCCTCCTCTGTCTTTCTCCCTCCTCTGTCTTTCTCCCTCCTATTTCTTTCTCCCTCCTCTGTCTTTCTCCCTCCTCTGTCTTTCTCCCTCCTCTGTCTTTCTCCCTCCTCTTTCTTTCTCCCTCCTCTGTCTTTCTCCCTCCTCTTTCTTTCTCCCTCCTCTGTCTTTCTCCCTCCTCTTTCTTTCTCCCTCCTCTGTCTTTCTCCCTCCTCTGTCTTTCTCCCTCCTCTGTCTTTCTCCCTCCTCTGTCTTTCTCCCTCCTCTGTCTTTCTCCCTCCTCTGTCTTTCTCCCTCCTCTGTCTTTCTCCCTCCTCTGTCTTTCTCCCTCCTCTTTCTTTCTCCCTCCTCTGTCTTTCTCCCTCCTCTGTCTTTCTCCCTCCTCTGTCTTTCTCCCTCCTCTGTCTTTCTCCCTCCTCTGTCTTTCTCCCTCCTCTGTCTTTCTCCCTCCTCTGTCTTTCTCCCTCCTCTTTCTTTCTCCCTCCTCTGTCTTTCTCCCTCCTCTGTCTTTCTCCCTCCTCTGTCTTTCTCCCTCCTCTGTCTTTCTCCCTCCTCTGTCTTTCTCCCTCCTCTGTCTTTCTCCCTCCTCTTTCTTTCTCCCTCCTCTGTCTTTCTCCCTCCTCTGTCTTTCTCCCTCCTCTGTCTTTCTCCCTCCTCTTTCTTTCTCCCCCCTCTGTCTTTCTCCCTCCTCTGTCTTTCTCCCTCCTCTTTCTTTCTCCCTCCTCTGTCTTTCTCCCTCCTCTTTCTTTCTCCCTCCTCTGTCTTTCTCCCTCCTCTTTCTTTCTCCCTCATCTGTCTTTCTCCCTCCTCTTTCTTTCTCCCTCCTCTGTCTTTCTTCCTCCTCTGTCTTTCTCCCTCCTCTGTCTTTCTCCCTCCTCTGTCTTTCTCCCTCCTCTGTCTTTCTCCCTCCTCTGTCTTTCTCCCTCCTCTGTCTTTCTCCCTCCTCTGTCTTTCTCCCTCCTCTGTCTTTCTCCCTCCTCTGTCTTTCTCCCTCCTCCGTCTTTTTTCCTCCTCTGTCTTTCTCCCTCCTCTTTCTTTCTCCCTCCTCTGTCTTTCTTCCTGCTCTGTCTTTCTCCCTCCTCTGTCTTTCTCCCTCCTCTGTCTTTCTCCCTCCTCTGTCTTTCTCCCTCCTCTGTCTTTCTCCCTCCCCTGTCTTTCTCCCTCCTCTGTCTTTCTTCCTCCTCTGTCTTTCTCCCTCCTCTGTCTTTCTCCCTCCTCTGTCTTTCTCCCTCCTCTGTCTTTCTCCCTCTTCTGTCTTTCTCCCTCCTCTGTCTTTCTCCCTCCTCTGTCTTTCTCCCTCCTCTGTCTTTCTCCCTCCTCCGTCTTTCTTCCTCCTCTGTCTTTCTCCCTCCTCTTTCTTTCTCCCTCCTCTGTTTTTCTCCCTCCTCTGTCTTTCTCCCTCCTCTGTCTTTCTCCCTCCTCTGTCTTTCTCCCTCCTCTGTCTTTCTCCCTCCCCTGTCTTTCTCCCTCCTCTGTCTTTCTTCCTCCTCTGTCTTTCTCCCTCCTCTGTCTTTCTCCCTCCTCTGTCTTTCTCCCTCCTCTGTCTTTCTCCCTCTTCTGTCTTTCTCCCTCCTCTGTCTTTCTCCCTCCTCTGTCTTTCTCCCTCCTCTGTCTTTCTCCCTCCTCCGTCTTTCTTCCTCCTCTGTCTTTCTCCCTCCTCTTTCTTTCTCCCTCCTCTGTTTTTCTCCCTCCTCTGTCTTTCTCCCTCCTCTGTCTTTCTCCCTCCTCTGTCTTTCTCCCTCCTCTGTCTTTCTCCCTCCTCTGTTTTTCTCCCTCCTCTGTCTTTCTCCCTCCTCTGTCTTTCTCCCTCCTCTGTCTTTCTCCCTCCTCTGTCTTTCTCCCTCATCTGTCTTTCTCCCTCCTCTTTCTTTCTCCCTCCTCTGTCTTTCTCCCTCCTCTGTCTTTCTCCCTCCTCTTTCTTTCTCCCTGCTCTGTCTTTCTCCCTCCTCTGTCTTTCTCCCTCCTCTGTCTTTCTCCCTCCTCTGTCTTTCTCCCTCCTCTGTCTTTCTCCCTCCTCTGTCTTTCTCCCTCCTCTTTCTTTCTCCCTCCTCTGTCTTTCTCCCTCCTCTGTCTTTCTCCCTCCTCTGTCTTTCTCCCTCCTCTTTCTTTCTCCCCCCTCTGTCTTTCTCCCTCCTCTGTCTTTCTCCCTCCTCTGTCTTTCTCCCTCCTCTTTCTTTCTCCCTCCTCTGTCTTTCTCCCTCCTCTTTCTTTCTCCCTCCTCTGTCTTTCTCCCTCCTCTTTCTTTCTCCCTCATCTGTCTTTCTCCCTCCTCTGTCTTTCTCCCTCCTCTGTCTTTCTTCCTCCTCTGTCTTTCTCCCTCCTCTGTCTTTCTCCCTCCTCTGTCTTTCTCCCTCCTCTGTCTTTCTCCCTCCTCTGTCTTTCTCCCTCCTCTGTCTTTCTCCCTCCTCTGTCTTTCTCCCTCCTTTGTCTTTCTCCCTCCTCTGTCTTTCTCCCTCCTCTGTCTTTCTCCCTCCTCTGTCTTTCTCCCTCCTCTGTCTTTCTCCCTCCTCTGTCTTTCTCCCTCCTCTGTCTTTCTTCCTCCTCTGTCTTTCTCCCTCCTCTGTCTTTCTCCCTCCTCTGTCTTTCTCCCTCCTCTGTCTTTCTCCCTCTTCTGTCTTTCTCCCTCCTCTGTCTTTCTCCCTCCTCTGTCTTTCTCCCTCCTCTGTCTTTCTCCCTCCTCCGTCTTTCTTCCTCCTCTGTCTTTCTCCCTCCTCTTTCTTTCTCCCTCCTCTGTTTTTCTTCCTGCTCTGTCTTTCTCCCTCCTCTGTCTTTCTCCCTCCTCTGTCTTTCTCCCTCCTCTGTCTTTCTCCCTCCTCTGTCTTTCTTCCTCCTCTGTCTTTCTCCCTCCTCTGTCTTTCTCCCTCCTCTGTCTTTCTCCCTCCTCTGTCTTTCTTCCTCTGTCTTTCTTCCTCCTCTGTCTTTCTCCCTCCTCTTTCTTTCTCCCTCCTCTGTCTTTCTCCCTCCTCTGTCTTTCTCCCTCCGCTGTCTTTCTCCCTCCTCTGTCTTTCTCCCCTGTCTCTTCATCCTCTCCGTCTTCATCCTGTCTTTCTCCCTCCTCTGTCTTTCTCCCTCCTCTGTCTTTCTCCCTCCTCTGTCTTTCTCCCTCCTCTGTCTTTCTCCCTCCGCTGTCTTTCTCCCTCCTCTGTCTTTCTCCCTCCTCTGTCTTTCTCCCTCCTCTGTCTTTCTTCCTCCTCTGTCTTTCTCCCTCCTCTGTCTTTCTCCCTCCTCTTTCTTTCTCCCTCCTCTGTCTTTCTCCCTCCTCTGTCTTTCTCCCTCCTCTGTCTTTCTCCCTCCTCTGTCTTTCTCCCTCCGCTGTCTTTCTCCCTCCTCTGTCTTTCTCCCTCCTCTGTCTTTCTCCCCTGTCTCTTCATCCTCTCCGTCTTCATCCTGTCTTTCTCCCTCCTCTGTCTTTCTCCCTCCTCTGTCTTTCTCCCTCCGCTGTCTTTCTCCCTCCTCTGTCTTTCTCCCTCCTCTGTCTTTCTCCCTCCTCTGTCTCTTCATCCTCTCCGTCTTCATCCTGTCTTTCTCCCTCCTCTGTCTTTCTTCCTCCTCTGTCTTCCTCCCCTGTCTCTTCATCCTCTTCTTCCTCTTCCTCTCCCTCTGCTTCTTTGTTACATAGTTTTCAAGTTTCAAGTTTTCTAGTTTTCAGTCTTTGTGTAATGAATACATTTGAATGATTAAAATGGTTATATACTGCTCGTAGTGAATTTCTTGGTGTTTACCTAGGGGGGTATCTTTTTTCTTGTGAGGTGATTGAGTTGCTTTTTGCTTTCCCTTGTCCTTTTACAGGAAGGAGCAAACATCAACAAATCTCTGACCACTCTGGGGAAAGTCATCTCTGCCTTGGCCGAAGTGGTATGGATGACTTATATTTATACACATGGATCATTCATATTTTGTTTTACAATATAAGCTGGAAAATAAAGTTGATCTTTTATTATTCACTTTTGTAGGATTCTGCACAAAATAAGAACAAGAAGAAAAAGAAAGTGGAAAGTCACATCCCTTACAGAGACTCTGTGTTGACCTGGCTACTAAGAGAGAACTTAGGTAGGAACCTTTAACTTTACGGAAACTTATTACCTCACCTTGCTCAATGAACATTCAGACTAGTTTACTAACTAAGTAATCTCTGATCCCAGAAACAGGTCTAGCTGACTTCATATAAATCCTACGTACAATCCTACGTTTACGTACGTAAACGGTCTTAATCAATCTGATAGACCCTAATTCTTCTGATCTTCTGTTTTGCTCAGGGGGAAACTCTCGTACTGCCATGGTTGCTGCTCTCAGTCCAGCTGACATCAACTATGACGAGACTCTCAGCACACTCAGGTACAATCTATCTATCTATCTATCTATCTATCTATCTATCTATCTATCCATCTATCCATCTATCCATCTATCCATCTATCCGTCTATCCGTCTATCCGTCTATCCGTCTATCCGTCTATCCGTCTATCCGTCTATCCGTCTATCCGTCTATCCGTCTATCCGTCTATCCATCTCTCTCTCTCTCTCTCTCTCTCTCTCTCTCTCTCTCTCTCTCTCTCTCTCTCTCTCTCTCTCTCTCTCTCTCTCTCTCTCAATTCAATTCAATTCAAGGGGCTTTATTGGCATGGGAAACATGTGTTAACATTGCCAAAGCAAGTGAGGTAGGTAATATACAAAAGTCAAATAAACAATAAAAATGAACAGTAAACATTACACATACAGAAGTTTCAAAACAATAAAGACATTACAAATGTCATATTATATATATGCAGTGTTGTAACAATGTACAAATGGTTAAAGCACACAAGTTAAAATAAATAAACATAAATATGGGTTGTATTTACAGTGGTGTTTGTTCTTCACTGGTTGCCCTTTTCTTGTGGCAACAGGTCACAAATCTTGCTGCTGTGATGGCACACTGTGGAATTTCACCCAGTAGATATGGGAGTTTATCAAAATTGGATTTGTTTTCGAATTCTTTGTGGATCTGTGTAATCTGAGGGAAATATGTCTCTCTAATATGGTCATACATTGGGCAGGAGGTTAGGAAGTGCAGCTCAGTTTCCACCTCATTTTGTGGGCAGTGAGCACATAGCCTGTCTTCTCTTGAGAGCCATGTCTGCCTACGGCGGCCTTTCTCAATAGCAAGGCTATGCTCACTGAGTCTGTACATAGTCAAAGCTTTCCTTAAGTTTGGGTCAGTCACAGTGGTCAGGTATTCTGCCACTGTATACTCTCTGTTTAGGGCCAAATAGCATTCTAGTTTGCTCTGTTTTTTTGTTAATTCTTTCCAATGTGTCAAGTAATTATCTTTTTGTTTTCTCATGATTTGGTTGGGTCTAATTGTGCTGTTGTCCTGGGGCTCTGTGGGGTGTGTTTGTGTTTGTGAACAGAGCCCTAGGACCAGCTTGCTTAGGGGACTCTTCTCCAGGTTCATCTCTCTGTAGGTGATGGCTTTGTTATGGAAGGTTTGGGAATCGCTTCCTTTTAGGTGGTTGTAGAATTTAACAGCTCTTTTCTGGATTTTGATAATTAGTGGGTATCGGCCTAATTCTGCTCTGCATGCATTATTTGGTGTTCTACGTTGTACACGGAGGATATTTTCAAATATTAAATATTTATATATATTATATTAAAATATACAAATATTTTCCCCAGGTCCCAATGCTCCTCTCTCCTCCTCAGGTCCCAATGCTCCTCTCCCCTCCCCAGGTCCCAGTGCTCCTCTCTCCTCCTCAGTACCCAATGCTCCTCTCCCCTCCCCAGGTCCCAATGCTCCTCTCTCCTCCTCAGGTCCCAATGCTCCTCTCCCCTCCCCAGGTCCCAGTGCTCCCCTCCTCAGGTCCCAATGCTCCTCTCCCCTCCTCAGGTCCCAGTGCTCCCCTCTCCTCCTCAGGTCCCAGTGCTCCCCTCTCCTCCTCAGGTCCCAATGCTCCTCTCTCCTCCTCAGGTCCCAGTGCTCCCCTCCTCAGGTCCCAGTGCTCCTCTCTCCTCCTCAGGTCCCAGTGCTCCTCTCTCCTCCTCAGGTCCCAGTGCTCCTCTCCCCTCCTCAGGTCCAGTGCTCCTCTCCCCTCCCCAGGTCTCATCATGTCAGTGCTCCTCTCTCCTCCTCAGGTCCCAGTGCTCCTCTCCCCTCCTCAGGTCTCATCATGTCAGTGCTCCTCTCTCCTCCTCAGGTCCCATCATGTCAGTGCTCCTCTCCCCTCCTCAGGTCTCATCATGACAGTGCTCCTCTCTCCTCCTCAGGTCCCAGTGCTCCTCTCTCCTCCTCAGGTCTCATCATGCCAGTGCTCTTCTCTCCTCCTCAGGTCCCAGTGCTCCTCTCTCCTCCTCAGGTCCCATCATGTCAGTGCTCCTCTCCCCTCCTCAGGTCTCATCATGACAGTGCTCCTCTCTCCTCCTCAGGTCCCAGTGCTCCTCTCTCCTACTCAGGTCTCATCATGCCAGTGCTCCTCTCCCCTCCTCAGGTCTCATCATGTCAGTGCTCCTCTCCCCTCCTCAGGTCTCATCATGTCAGTGCTCCTCTCTTCTCCTCAGGTCTCATCATGTCAGTGCTCCTCTCTCCTCCTCAGGTCCCAGTGCTCCTCTCCCCTCCTCAGGTCTCATCATGTCAGTGCTCCTCTCTCCTCCTCAGGTCTCATCATGTCAGTGCTCCTCTCTCCTCCTCAGGTCCCAGTGCTCCTCTCTCCTCCTCAGGTCTCATCATGATAGTGCTCCTCTCTCCTTCTCAGGTCTCATCATGACAGTGCTCCTCTCCCCTCCTCAGGTATGCAGATAGAGCCAAACAGATCCGCTGTAACGCTGTCATCAATGAGGACCCTAACAACCGATTGGTCCGTGAGCTGAAAGAGGAGGTGTGTCGCCTGAGGGACCTCCTCCTATCCCAGGGACTGGGAGACATCCTCGAAAGTAAGGGATTGTCCAATCTGCTGTCCTACCACCATTTTCACAAAGGTTGACTCTGATATGGCATCCTATTCCCTATGTAGTTCCCTATGGGCCCTGGTCAAAAGTAGTGCACTATATAGGGAATTGGGGTGCCATTTGGGCCTAACTATGACCTTAAAGGGATTCTCGGGTACTTTTGTATACTTGTTAGCTAGAAGTAGTGCCCACGAGCCAAAGTAGTGTCCCTGAAAATTGTGTGCAGATATGTGCCCCACGTCATTGCTCTCTCTCTCTCTCTCTCTCTCTCTCTCTCTCTCTCTCTCTCTCTCTCTCTCTCTCTCTCTCTCTCTCTCTCTCTCTCTCTCTCTCTCTCTCTCTCTCTCTCTCTCTCTCTCTCTCTCTCTCTCTCTCTCTCTACTGTGTGTGCGTCTTGCTAGCTGTCAATCAAATGAATTGAATTGCTAGCGAGCTGGCCCATATGGAGCGAAATGTAGGGAAAGTGGTGCCAAACAGCTTCCAGAAAACTGTCGCTTTCAAACTAGGGATTTGTGTTGCCATTTAGTACGAACACGACATCTCAGTCAGAAGAGCACATTCACAATGGAAATCACTAGCTATTCACTCACTGTCCCCCAAACCTCTCTCTCTCTTTCTTCTTCTCTCTCTCTCTCTGCCTCTCTTCTTCTCTCCCTCTCTCCCTCTCTCCTTCTCTCCCTCTCTTCTTCTCTCCTTCTCTCCCTCTCTTCTTCTCTCCCTCTCTTCTTCTCTCCCTCTCTCCCTCTCTTCTTCTCTCCCTCTCTCCCTCTCTTCTTCTCTCCCTCTCTCCTTCTCTCCCTCTCTTCTTCTCTCCCTCTCTTCTTCTCTCCCTCTCTCCCTCTCTTCTTCTCTCCCTCTCTTCTTCTCTCCCTCTCTCCCTCTCTTCTTCTCTCCCTCTCTCCCTCTCTTCTTCTCTTCCTCTCTCCTTCTCTCTCTCTCTTCTTCTCTCCTTCTCTCCCTCTCTTCTTCTCTCCTTCTCTCCCTCTCTTCTTCTCTCTCTCTCTCCCTCTCTTTATCTCTCCCTCTCTTCCTCTCTCCCTCTCTTCTTCTCTCCCTCTCTCCCTCTCTTCTTCTCTTCTCTCCTTCTCTCCCTCTCTTCTTCTCTCCCTCTCTCCTTCTCTTCCTTCTTCAGTTAAGAGAAGAGTGTGTGGATTGGTCTTATTTTCCTGGCTCAGCTCTTAGGACTAGTGAATTTCAATGGCAAATTAGAGAGAATTCAACTCAGGAAATGTGAATGATTGAACCAAGTCATTTGAACAAGTCTGATTGCTATACACAGAGCAACCTAAGCTGCCATTGAAAACAGTTCCTGTTTGATTCTACAACCCTGGTTAGCATAACCAGTACGTTAGCAGCACCAGTATGTTAGCAGAACCAGTATGTTAGCAGAACCAGTACGTTAGCAGCACATGTATGTTTGCAGAACCAGTATGTTAGCAGAACTAGTATGTTAGCAGAACCAGTATGTTAGCAGTACATGTATGTTAGCAGAACTAGTATGTTAGCAGTACCAGTATGTTAGCAGAACCAGTATGTTAGCAGAACCAGTATGTTAGCAGAACCAGTATGTTAGCAGAACCAGTACGTTAGCAGCACATGTATGTTTGCAGAACCAGTATGTTAGCAGAACTAGTATGTTAGCAGAACCAGTATGTTAGCAGTACATGTATGTTAGCAGAACTAGTATGTTAGCAGTACCAGTATGTTAGCAGAACCAGTATGTTAGCAGTACATGTATGTTAGCAGAACCAGTATGTAGGCAGAACTAGTATGTTAGCAGTACCAGTATGTTAGCAGAACCAGTATGTTAGCAGATCCAGTATGTTAGCAGAACCAGTATGTTAGCAGAACCAGTATGTTAGCAGAACCAGTATGTTAGCAGAACCAGTATGTTAGCAGAACCAGTATGATAGCAGAACCAGTAAGTTAGCAGAACCAGTATGTTAGCAGCACCAGTATGTTAGCAGAACCAGTACGTTAACAGAGCCAGTACGTTTCAGAATCAGTACGTTAGCAGAACCAGTATGTTAGCAGAACCAGTATGTTAGCAGTACCAGTATGTTAGCAGAACCAGTATGTTAGCAGAACCAGTATGTTAGCAGCAACAGTATGTTAGCAGCAACAGTATGTTAGCAGTACCAGTATGTTAGCTGAACCAGTATGTTAGCTGAACCAGTATGTTAGCAGAACCAGTACATTAGCAGAACCAGTATGTTAGCAGCACCAGTATGTTAGCAGAACTAGTATGTTAGCAGAACCAGTATGTTAGCAGAACCAGTATGTTAGCAGTACCAGTATGTTAGCAGAACCAGTATGTTAGCAGAACCAGTATGTTAGCAGAACCAGTATGTTAGCAGTACCAGTATGTTAGCAGAACTAGTATGTTAGCAGTACCAGTATGTTAGCAGAACTAGTATGTTACCAGAACCAGTATGTTAGCAGAACCAGTATGATAGCAGTACATGTATGTTAGCAGAACCAGTATGTTAGCAGAACCAGTATGTTAGCAGTACCAGTATGTTAGCAGAACCAGTATGTTAGCAGAACCAGTATGTTAGCAGAACTAGTATGTTAGCAGAACCAGTATGTTAGCAGAACCAGTATGTTACCAGAAGCAGTATGTTAGCAGAACCAGTATGATAGCAGAACCAGTATGATAGCAGTACATGTATGTTAGCATAACCAGTATGTTAGCAGTACCAGTATGTTAGCAGCACCAGTATGTTAGCAGAACCAGTATGTTAGCAGAACCAGTATGATAGCAGTACATGTATGTTAGCAGAACCAGTATGTTAGCAGAACCAGTATGATAGCAGAACCAGTATGATAGCAGAACCAGTATGTTAGCAGAACCAGTAAGTTAGCAGAACCAGTATGTTAGCAGCACCAGTATGTTAGCAGAACCAGTACGTTAACAGAGCCAGTACGTTAGCAGAACCAGTACGTTAGCAGAACCAGTATGTTAGCAGAACCAGTATGTTAGCAGTACCAGTATGTTAGCAGCACCAGTATGTTAGCAGAACCAGTATGTTAGCAGAACCAGTATGTTAGCAGAACCAGTATGTTAGCAGCAACAGTATGTTAGCAGCAACAGTATGTTAACAGAACCAGTATGTTAGCAGAACCAGTATGTTAACAGAACCAGTATGTTAACAGAACCAGTATGTTAGCAGAACCAGTATGTTAACAGAACCAGTATGTTAGCAGAACCAGTATGTTATCAGCAACAGTATGTTAGCAGCAACAGTATGTTAACAGAACCAGTATGTTAGCAGAACCAGTATGTTAACAGAACCAGTATGTTGACAGAACCAGTATGTTAGCAGAACCAGTATGTTAACAGAACCAGTACATTAGCAGAACCAGTATGTTAGCAGAACCAGTATGTTAGCAGAACCAGTACGTTGGCACCAGCTGTTCAGCTAACACTGACTGAATGAGTGACTCTCTCACAGTTTTGATTTCCTGTCTCTCCTCTTCTGTCTTTCTGTGTTTTCTCTCCTCTTTCTCTCCTAGCGTACAAGGGGCCAGCGCTTGGCACTGACATTGCTGGTTTGAAATGTGTGTTACTGTTTCTCTCTACTGTTTCTCTCTACTGTTTCTCTCTACTGTTTCTCTCTCTACTGTTTCTCTCTACTGTTTCTCTCTACTGTTTCTCTCTCTACTGTTTCTCTCTCTACTGTTTCTCTCTCTACTGTTTCTCTCTACTGTTTCTCTCTCTACTGTTTCTCTCTCTACTGTTTCTCTCTCTACTGTTTCTCTCTACTGTTTCTCTCTCTACTGTTTCTCTCTCTACTGTTTCTCTCTCTACTGTTTCTCTCTCTACTGTTTCTCTCTACTGTTTCTCTCTCTACTGTTTCTCTCTCTACTGTTTCTCTCTCTACTGTTTCTCTCTCTACTGTTTCTCTCTACTGTTTCTCTCTCTACTGTTTCTCTCTCTACTGTTTCTCTCTACTGTTTCTCTCTCTACTGTTTCTCTCTCTACTGTTTCTCTCTCTACTGTTTCTCTCTCTACTGTTTCTCTCTACTGTTTCTCTCTCTACTGTTTCTCTCTCTACTGTTTCTCTCTACTGTTTCTCTCTCTACTGTTTCTCTCTCTACTGTTTCTCTCTCTACTGTTTCTCTCTCTACTGTTTCTCTCTCTACTGTTTCTCTCTCTACTGTTTCTCTCTACTGTTTCTCTCTCTGCTGTTTCTCTCTACTGTTTCTCTCTACTGTTTCTCTCTACTGTTTCTCTCTACTGTTTCTCTCTACTGTTTCTCTCTCTACTGTTTCTCTCTCTACTGTTTCTCTCTACTGTTTCTCTCTACTGTTTCTCTCTACTGTTTCTCTCTCTGCTGTTTCTCTCTACTGTTTCTCTCTACTGTTTCTCTCTCTGCTGTTTCTCTCTACTGTTTCTCTCTACTGTTTCTCTCTACTGTTTCTCTCTCTACTGTTTCTCTCTACTGTTTCTCTCTCTACTGTTTCTCTCTACTGTTTCTCTCTCTACTGTTTCTCTCTACTGTTTCTCTCTCTACTGTTTCTCTCTACTGTTTCTCTCTACTGTTTCTCTCTACTGTTTCTCTCTCTACTGTTTCTCTCTACTGTTTCTCTCTCTACTGTTTCTCTCTACTGTTTCTCTCTCTACTGTTTCTCTCTACTGTTTCTCTCTACTGTTTCTCTCTACTGTTTCTCTCTCTGCTGTTTCTCTCTACTGTTTCTCTCTACTGTTTCTCTCTCTGCTGTTTCTCTCTACTGTTTCTCTCTACTGTTTCTCTCTACTGTTTCTCTCTACTGTTTCTCTCTACTGTTTCTCTCTACTGTTTCTCTCTCTGCTGTTTCTCTCTACTGTTTCTCTCTACTGTTTCTCTCTCTGCTGTTTCTCTCTACTGTTTCTCTCTCTACTGTTTCTCTCTACTGTTTCTCTCTCTACTGTTTCTCTCTACTGTTTCTCTCTCTACTGTTTCTCTCTACTGTTTCTCTCTACTGTTTCTCTCTACTGTTTCTCTCTACTGTTTCTCTCTACTGTTTCTCTCTCTGCTGTTTCTCTCTACTGTTTCTCTCTACTGTTTCTCTCTACTGTTTCTCTCTACTGTTTCTCTCTCTACTGTTTCTCTCTACTGTTTCTCTCTCTACTGTTTCTCTCTACTGTTTCTCTCTCTACTGTTTCTCTCTACTGTTTCTCTCTACTGTTTCTCTCTACTGTTTCTCTCTACTGTTTCTCTCTACTGTTTCTCTCTCTGCTGTTTCTCTCTACTGTTTCTCTCTACTGTTTCTCTCTCTGCTGTTTCTCTCTACTGTTTCTCTCTCTACTGTTTCTCTCTACTGTAGTTTGCTATCTCACAGGAAATGTGATGTGTTTTTGACATTGCTATTAGCTACTGTGTTTCAACAGATGGCCTCCAAATTTAGGGTTGTAGAAGTGTTGCGTGCCATCTTGGCTTAACACACAGTATACGGACTGGTGTTTTTCTATGAATCGGTTGCTGTCCTACTGTGTTCCTCTGTGTTGCTATAGCAACATCTACCTGCCTACTGTGTTCCTCTGTGTTGCTATAGCAACATCTACCTGCCTACTGTGTTCCTCTGTGTTGCTATAGCAACATATACCTGCCTACTATGTTCCTCTGTGTTGCTATAGCAACATCTACCTGCCTACTGTGTTCCTATGTGTTGCTATAGCAACACCTGCCTGCCTACTGTGTTCCTCTGTGTTGCTATAGCAACACCTGCCTGCCTACTGTGTTCCTCTGTGTTGCTATAGCAACACCTGCCTGCCTACTGTGTTCCTCTGTGTTGCTATAGCAGAACCTACCTGCAATGCTGAGAGTCATTGTTCCATACAAGGTTGCAGAGACCTTTCAGTATATTTTTCCCCAAATGAACCACGTCAAAAAAAAACTTTTAGTACATTGTGTTCACATAGTGAACCGTGACAAAACACTGGGTAACTTAATATAACTAGATATAATTTGATAGAGAATGTGAAGCTCTTATAAAATCTGAGAGATGGGAAAATCAACAACATTTTAGGGTCATCAGTAATCTGTTAGTAGTCAGTCCATGTTCTGCTTCTCAACGAAAGACCTTCCGCTTGGTACTCTGCAGTAGAAAAGGATTTCCTGTTACAGTAATAGGTTTGGTAAGGATTGTTTTCACAGTAATAGGTTTGGTAAGGATTGTTTTCACAGTAATAGGTTTGGTAAGGATGGTTTTTACAGTAATAGGTTTGGTAAGGATGGTTTTCACAGTAATAGGTTTGGGAAGGATGGTTTTCACAGTAATAGGTTTGGGAAGGATGTTTTTCACAGTAATAGGGTTTGGGAAGGATGTTTTTTACAGTAATAGGTTTGGTAAGGCTTGTTTTTACAGTAATAGGGTTTGGTAAGGATGGTTTTTACAGTAATAGGTTTGGTAAGGATGGTTTTTACAGTAATAGGTTTTGGTAAGGATGGTTTTTACAGAAATAGGTTTTTGGTAAGGATGGTTTTTACAGTAATACCTTTTGATATGGATGGTTTTTACAGTAATAGGTTTTTGGTAAGGATGGTTTTTACTGTAGCTGGTGGAGCAGTTAGTGAATCTCATTAGCTTTTAGATGCCATTTGATATCCATAGTACGGTCTGGCTAGTGGCTAGTGCTCTGTAAGGAAGGAAACCACAGCCCCCGTCAGGCCAGTCCAGTCTTTTGTGTGTTCTTGGTGTGGTGTTTCATCATAATATTTTTTATTCAAACATGTTATTGGCCTTGAGATGGAAAGTTTGATGTAGGGTAGATTGAATAGCTGACAATAGTGTTTTATGCAGTAGGGAGCTAAGCTCAGCACATTCAGGAAGATGAGTGACAGTGTTGAATTGAGGATTCTGACAGGCCTTACTGACTGCTAATGCTTTGCTTGAAGCTCGACGGCATATTGCCCATTTGGCTTGATGTTACATCTTATTATTGTAGCTTATCCCCGTCCAGTCGCTCTGTATGCCCGTACTGACATATATTTTACGTTCTTCTTGTCTTTTTTTTTGCGTGGCTTTCTGCATGCAGGGCTTGCTTCTGTCTTCTCTTTCCGGTGTTCTTCTTACTCGCAGTTCATGTTTCACTTTGTGTTTCAGATTCGTTTCAAGCTACATGTCTTCTTCTGTCTTCTTCTGTCTTTGTCATCTTCTTTTTCTATATTCTTTTCCTTTTTTCCCCGCTTCTCTCCATATTTCTTACCTCCCTGTCCCTGCTCTATCCCCACTTCCTGTCCTGCCCCCCTGTTTCCTGTGCCCCGCCTGACAGACCTATCTAATTTTAAGGACAATAACAATAATCGCCAATCCGTCAATAAAAATGATGATCTCTCCACAGTGACCAATGCCATGACGGGGATGAGCCCCTCCCCCTCTCTGTCCGCTCTGTCCAGTCGAGCCGGAACCATCGCCAGCCTCCACGACCGCATCATGATCAGCCCTGGCAACGAGCAGGCCATCGAGAGACTCAAGGTGAACTGAACACTGATTGGTTGATTAATTGATTGATTAATTGACTGATCGATTGATTCATTGATTACAGTCAGACATAATACCCCACTGCCCAACATATTGAACATAGACTCTGGGGGGGGGGGGGGGTTGACACATCCTCAGATATGAATGATTTTGTGATTTCATCAGGAAACAGAGAAAATCATCGCAGAGCTCAATGAGACCTGGGAGGAGAAACTTCGCAGAACAGAAGCCATCAGAATGGAAAGGTGAGTTCTTTCAGCTTCCACGTCTCTACTTACAGTAAAGACCTGCCTGCAGATAGTAAAGAAAGACATCTACAGTATCCGGGCTCCAAGGACCATGAAGATTAGGAGACCGTCGTACAACTGTCTATTAACTTTTTTATTTTTTATGAATATGGGAAAGAATTGTTTCTTTCCCAAAGCTGTTTTTTTTGACAGTACAGTGAGAAATGTAGAGAAAGGGGGGGGGGGGGCAGATAGCAGGGTCATAGACAGAGCATGGGCTCAAATCCCCCCCCCCCCCCCCCCGTCGCCAGGGGGCATGTGGTCCAGAGTCGGAAGCTTAGATCGATACATTAGATCAAGTTTCAAGTTTATTTTTATATAGCCCTTCGTACATCAGCTAATATCTCAAAGTGCTGTACAGACACCCAGCCTAAAACCCCAAACAGCAAGCAACGCAGGTGTAGAAGCACAGTGTCATCAGATCTCTCTGTTCTCTTCCACAGAGAGGCCCTGCTGGCTGAGATGGGTGTGGCCATGAGGGAAGATGGAGGAACTGTGGGAGTTTTCTCCCCCAAGAAGGTAAGACAGCAACACATCACAGAATACATGTCACAGGTTTTTTTTTAACATGAATAGTATGAACTTGAATAGTGTAATCAACACATGTACCACGAGCCATGGATGAGGATGAACAGGGGATCAAGTCATGTTTAATTTGATGCATTCCTATCAGGTATCGGGGGTTAGACCCAGAAGCAGACCGTGTCGAAGTAACAATGTTTGTTACAGCAACAGGGGCAAGGGTACAGGATGGCAGGCAGGCTCAGGATCAGGGGCAGGCAGAGTGGTCAGGTGGACGGGTACAGGGTTAGGACAGGCAAGGGTCAAAAACCACGAGCATGAGAAAAGAGAGACTGGGGAAAAACTGGAGCTGACACAAAAAAAACGCTGGTTGACTTGACAAACGAGACGAACTGGCGACAGACACACAGAGAACACAGGTATAAATACACAGGGGATAATGGGGAAGATGGGCGACACCTGGAGGGGGGTGGAGACAATCACAAAGACAGGTGAAACAGATCAGGGTATGACACATTCATGTTGATTTACTTCCAAGCCCTCGACATCACAGGTTGGTCCCTCTGCAATGTCGCCTACACACTCCTCTCCCATCTGGAGTCTCCTACACACTCCTCTCTGGAGTCTCCTATACACTCCTCTCCTCTCTGGAGTCTCCTACACACTCCTCTCCTCTCTGGAGTCTCCTACACACTCCTCTCTGGAGTCTCCTATACACTCCTCTCCTCTCTGGAGTCTCCTACACACTCCTCCCCCATCTGGAGTCTCCTACACACTCCTCCCCCATCTGGAGTCTCCTACACACTCCTCTCCCATCTGGAGTCTCCTACACACTCCTCTCCCATCTGGAGTCTCCTACACACTCCTCTCCCCCATCTGGAGTCTCCTACACACTCCTCTCCCCCATCTGGAGTCTCCTACACACTCCTCTCCCATCTGGAGTCTCCTACACACTCCTCTCCTCTCTGGAGTCTCCTACACACTCCTCTCCCCCATCTGGAGTCTCCTACACACTCCTCTCCCATCTGGAGTCTCCTACACACTCCTCTCCCCCATCTGGAGTCTCCTACACACTCCTCTCCCCCATCTGGAGTCTCCTACACACTCCTCTCCCATCTGGAGTCTCCTACACACTCCTCTCCCCCATCTGGAGTCTCCTACACACTCCTCTCCCATCTGGAGTCTCCTACACACTCCTCTCCTCTCTGGAGTCTCCTACACACTCCTCTCCCATCTGGAGTCTGCTACACACTCCTCTCCCCCATCTGGAGTATCCTACACACTCCTCTCCCATCTGGAGTCTCCTACACACTCCTCTCCCCCATCTGGAGTCTCCTACGCCTTTCTCTGTCTCTGTGAGTGCCTCAGTAGACTGTAACATTTACAGATTCTCCTGCTTCAGCTCTCCTCTTTCCCATAGAGAGCGTGTATCAACACAGAGCATTTGTCAGCCCATATTAAGATGTTGAAAATGTGCATCATCTATATGAAAGTATTCAAACTTGACTAATACCGGACTTTACTGTGTTTAAAAACCTGAATTCAAAATGGATTAAATCAATTTTTTCCCCCTCACCCATCTACACACAATACCCCATAATGAAATAAGTGAATACGTGTTTTAAGAAATGTTTGCTAACTTATTGAAAATGAAAATCATAAATATCTAATTTACATAAGAATTCACATCGCTAAGTCAATACATGTTAGGCAGTGATTACAGCTGTGAGTCGTTCTGAGTACGTCTCTAAGAGATTTGCACACCTGGATTGTAAAATCAACTCAAATCCAATTGTATTTGTCACATGCGCCGAATACAACAGGTAACAACCTTACCGTGAAATGCTTACTTACAAACCCTTAACCAACAATACAGTTCAAGAAATAGAGTTAAGAAAATAAACTAAAGTTAAATATTTAGTAAAAAGTAACACAATAAAATAACAATAACGAGGCTATAAACAGGGGGTACCGGTACCGAGTCAATCTGTGGGGGTACAGGTTAGTCGAGGTCATTTGTAAAGTGACCATGCTAATAAACAGAGTGTAGCAGCAGCGTTACATTACATTACAGCCTTTTTCTAAAATTGACTCATCATTCCCCCCCCCCCCCCTCATCACAATTGAACCCAGCATCGTCCGGGTTTTGGCCGGTGTAGGCCGTCATTGTAGATAAGAATTTCAAATCAAATTTTATTTGTCACATACACATGGTTAGCAGATGTTAATGCGAGTGTAGCGAAAGGCTTGTTGCTTCTAGTTCCGACCATGCAGTAATATCTAACAAGTAATATAACCTAACAATTTCACAACAACTACCTTATACACACAAGTGTAAAGGAATGACTACGAATATGTACATACAAATATATGAATGAGTGATGCCCGAACGGCATAGGCAAGATGCAGTAGATGATATAGAGTACAGTATATACATATACATATGAGATGAGTAATGTAGGGTATGTAAACGTTATATAAAGTGGCATTGTTTAAAGTGGCTAGTGATAAACTGATTACATACATTTTTCCATTATTAAAGTGGCTGGAGTTGAGTCAGTATGTTGGCAGCAGCCACGCAATGTTAGTGATGGCTGTTTAACAATCTGATGGCCTTGAGATAGAAGCTATTTTTCAGTCTCTCGGTCCCCGTTTTGATGCACCTGTACTGACCTCGCCTTCTGGATGATAACGGGGTGAACAGGCAGTGGCTCGGGTGGTTGTTGTCCTTGATGATCTTTATGGCCTTCCTGTGACATCAGGTGGTGTAGGTGTCCTGGAGGGCAGGTAGTTTGCCCCCGGTGATGCGTTGTGCAGACCTCACTACCCTCTGGAGAGCCTTACGGTTATGGGCGGAGCAGTTGCCGTACCAGGCGGTGATACAGCCCGACAGGATGCTCTCGATTATGCATCTGTAGAAGTTTGTGAGTGCTTTTGGTGACATGCCGAATTTCTTCAGCCTCCTGAGGTTGAAGAGGCGCTGCTGCACCTTCTTCACCACGCTGTCTGTGTGGGTGGACCATTTCAGTTTGTCTGTGATGTGTACGTCGAGGAACTTAAAACTTTCCACCCTCTCCACTTCTGTCCCGTCAATGTAGATAGGTGGCTGCTCCCTCTGCTGTTTCCTGAAGTCCACGATCATCTCCTTTGTTTTGTTGACGTTGGGTATGGGGTTATTTTCCTGACACCACACTCCGAGGGCCCTCACCTCCTCCCTGTAGGCCGTCTCGTCGTTGTTGGTAATCAAGCCTACCACTGTAGTGTCGTCTGCAAACTTGATGATTGAGTTGGAGGCGTGCATGGCCACGCAGTCGTGGGTGAACAGGGAGTACAGAAGAGGGCTGAGAACGCACCCTTGTGGAGCCCCAGTGTTGAGGATCAGCGGGGTGGAGATGTTGTTACCTACCCTCACCACCTGGGGGCGGGCCGTCAGGAAGTCCAGGACCCAGTTGCACAGGGCGGGGTCGAGACCCAGGGTCGAGACCCAGGGTCTCGAGCTTAATGACGATTTTGGAGGTTACTATAGTGTTAAATGCTGAGCTGTAATCGATGAACAGCATTCTCACATAGGTATTTCTCTTGTCCAGATGGGTTAGGGCAGTGTGCAGTGTGATGGCGATTGCATCGTCTGTGGACCTATTGGGGCGGTAAGCAAATTGGAGTGGGTCTAGGGTGTCAGGTAGGGTGGAGGTGATATGGTCCTTGACTAGTCTCTCAAAGCACTTCATGATGACAGAAGTGAGTGCTACGGGGCGGTAGTCATTCAGTTCAGTTACCTTCACTTTCTTGGGAACAGGAACAATGGTGGCCCTCTTGAAGCATGTGGGAACAGCAGACTGGGATAAGGATTGATTGAATATGTCTGTAAACACACCAGCCAGCTGGTCTGCGCATGCTCTGAGGACGCGGCTAGGGATGCCGTCTGGGCCTGCAGCCTTGCGAGGGTTAACACGTTTAAATGTTTTACTCACGTTGGCTACAGTGAAGGAGAGCCCGCAGGTTTTGGTAGCGGGCTGTGTCAGTGACAATGTATTGTCCTCAAAGCGACCCAAAAAGTTTTTTAGTCTGTCTGGGAGCAAGACATCGTGGTCTGCGACGGGGCTGGTTTTTCTTTTGTAGTCCGTGATTGACTGTAGACCCTGCCACATAACTCTTGTGTCTGAGCCGTTGAATTGCGACTCTACTTTGTCTCTATACTGGCACTTAGCTGGTTTGATTGCCTTCCGGAGGGAATAGCTACACTGTTTGTATTCGGTCATGTTTCCGGTCACCTTGCCCTGGTTAAAAGCAGTGGTTCGAGCTTTCAGTTTCGTGTTTCCGTGAAGCAAAGAACGTTACAGTCTCTGATGTCTTAAAGGATCCATACCCTTTATTCAGGGCGAGACTCAGATGCAGACACGGGAGGCAGATGGTTTGAGTCTCTGATATTTATTATAATCCAAGGGGCAGGCAAGAGAATAGTTGTGGACAGGCAAAAGATCATAAACAAGGTCAGAGTCCAGGAGGTACAGAGTGGCAGGCAGGCTCGAGGTCAGGGCAGGCGGTATGGTAAGGCAGGCGGGTTCAAAGTCAAGGCAGGCAAGGGTCAAAACCGGGAGGACTAGCAAAACAGAGAAAAGGAAAAAACAGAAAAACATGCTGGTTGACTTGACAAAACAAGATGAATTGGCAACAGACAAACAGGTAACACAGGAATAGGTAGCCAGGGACTAATGGGGAAAACAGGTGACACCTGGAGGTGGGTGGAGACAATCACAGAGACAGGTGAAACTGATCAGGGCGTGACAGCTGAAGCACCTTGTGCAGCGATTACATCCTCGAGTCTTCTTGGGTACGACGCTACAAGCTCGGCACACCTAAATTTGGGGAGTTTCTCCCAATCTTCTCTGCAGATCCTCTCAAGCTCTGTCAGGTTGAATGGGGATCGACGCTGCACAGCTATTTTCAGGTCTCTCCAGAGATGTTAGATCGGGTTGAAGTCTGGGCTCTGGCTGGGCCACTCAAGAACATTCAGAGACTTGTCCCGAAGCCACTCCTGCGTTGTCTTCGCTGTGTGCTTAGGGTCGTTGTCTGTTGGAAGGTGAACTTTCACCCTAGTCTGAGGTCCTGAGTGCTCTGGAGCAGGTTTTCATCGAGGAGTTCTCTGTACTTTGCTCCGTTCATCTTTCCCTCGATCCTGACTATTCTCCCAGTCCCTGCCGATTAAATTCCCGGAGCCAAAAATGTCCCTGTTCTTCCATGGCCAGCATTCTCACCAGACATGTCACCTAACAGCATGTTCCAGTTCCTGCCAATGTCCAGCAACTTCGCTCAGCCATTGAATCAGGCCACAATAAACAGCCTGATCAACTCCATGCGAAGGAGATGTGTTGCGCTGCATGAGACAAATGCTGTTCACACCAGATACTGACTGGTTTTCTGATCCACTCCCCTACTTAAAAAAAAAGTTTTTTGTGACAAACAGATGCATATCTCGCTCTGGATAAGAGCGTCTGCTAAATGACTTAAATGTAAATGTAAATATCTGTATTCCCAGTCACGTGAAATCCATAGATTAGGGACTAATGAATTTATTTAAATTGTCTGATTTCCTTTATATGAACTGTAACTCTGTAGCCCTATCTGGAACCTGACTGTTATGTACAGCTTTCCAGCAGGGGAGGACATTAACCAACTGTTTCCTTTTAACATGTGGTCTCCTTATGGAAATAGGACGTTGATTAATTTAGTCTTCCCCTTTTAATCTACTGCATTATTCATAGCAAACAAAACCCTACTCACTGTGCTTCAAACAGCAGAGCTCAGAAAAGCAGACACATTATGTATGTGTTTACTATATTTAGTAATATTTATAGCACTTCTGTTTCATTATGTATGTGTTATTATATTTAGGAATATTTATAGCACTTCTGTTTGCTAGAAGAGCCATCTGTGTTTGATGTGTATTAGTAATGTTGTGGATCCCTAGAGACTGTCTGCATGTCTTAAGACTGTCTGCATCATCTACTATAGTGAATTTCTAGTTGTGTCCAAAATGGAACCGTAGTCCCTTCATAGCGCCCCTTTGGGCCTTGGGCAAAAGTAGTGTACTGTATAGGGAATAGGGTGTTGTTTAAGACGCAGGGCTCTGTGTTGATCTAAATGAAACCAGATCTATGCTCTGTGTTTATCTACCTGAAACCAGATCTATGCTCTGTGTGTATCTACCTGAAACCAGATCTATGCTCTGTGTTTATCTACCTGAAACCAGATCTATGCTCTGTGTGTATCTACCTGAAACCAGATCTATGCTCTGTGTTTATCTACCTGAAACCAGATCTATGCTCTGTGTGTATCTACCTGAAACCAGATATATGCTCTGTGTTTATCTACCTGAAACCAGATCTATGCTCTGTGTGTATCTACCTGAAACCAGATCTATGCTCTGTGTTTATCTACCTGAAACCAGATATATGCTCTGTGTTTATCTACCTGAAACCAGATCTATGCTCTGTGTGTATCTACTTGAAACCAGATCTATGCTCTGTGTTTATCTACCTGAAACCAGATCTATGCTCTGTGTGTATCTACCTGAAACCAGATCTATGCTCTGTGTTTATCTACCTGAAACCAGATCTATGCTCTGTGTGTATCTACCTGAAACCAGATATATGCTCTGTGTTTATCTACCTGAAACCAGATCTATGCTCTGTGTGTATCTACCTGAAACCAGATCTATGCTCTGTGTGTATCTACCTGAAACCAGATCTATGCTCTGTGTTTATCTACCTGAAACCAGATCTATGCTCTGTGTGTATCTACCTGAAACCAGATCTATGCTCTGTGTTTATCTACCTGAAACCAGATCTATGCTCTGTGTGTATCTACCTGAAACCAGATCTATGCTCTGTGTTTATCTACCTGAAACCAGATCTATGCTCTGTGTTTATCTACCTGAAACCAGATCTATGCTCTGTGTTTATCTACCTGAAACCAGATCTATGCTCTGTGTGTATCTACCTGAAACCAGATCTATGCTCTGTGTTTATCTACCTGAAACCAGATCTATGCTCTGTGTGTATCTACCTGAAACCAGATCTATGCTCTGTGTTTATCTACCTGAAACCAGATCTATGCTCTGTGTGTATCTACCTGAAACCAGATCTATGCTCTGTGTGTATCTACCTGAAACCAGATCTATGCTCTGTGTTTATCTACCTGAAACCAGATCTATGCTCTGTGTGTATCTACCTGAAACCAGATCTATGCTCTGTGTTTATCTACCTGAAACCAGATCTATGCTCTGTGTGTATCTACCTGAAACCAGATCTATGCTCTGTGTTTATCTACCTGAAACCAGATCTATGCTCTGTGTTTATCTACCTGAAACCAGATCTATGCTCTGTGTTTATCTACCTGAAACCAGATCTATGCTCTGTGTTTATCTACCTGAAACCAGATCTATGCTCTGTGTTTATCTACCTGAAACCAGATCTATGCATGAATATGTTTTTATTCAATTAAAATGTGATGTGTGGAATAAGTGACTGAATATATTTATCTGAAATGAGGTTGAACAGATTATATGGCCTCTCATTTAATTAATTAGACAACATATACATTTACTCTAGAATGAACCCATATGAAGCCATATGAACTCTCCTTGTTGTAGACTCCTCACCTGGTGAACCTTAACGAGGACCCCCTGATGTCAGAGTGTCTGCTGTACTACATCAAAGATGGCATCACCAGGTAAGAGAACATAGAGATGTTGACCAGGTAAGAGAACATAGAGATATTGACCAGGTAAGAGAGAACATAGAGATATTGACTAGGTAAGAGAGAACATAGAGATATTGACCAGGTAAGAGAACATAGAGATATTCACCAGGTAAGAGAACATAGAGATATTGACCAGGTAAGAGAACATAGAGATGTTGACCAGGTAAGAGAGAACATAGAGATATTGACCAGGTAAGAGAACATAGAGATATTGACCAGGTAAGAGAGAACATAGAGATATTGACCAGGTAAGAGAGAACATAGAGATATTGACCAGGTAAGAGAACATAGAGATATTGACCAGGTAACAGAGAACATAGAGATATTGACCAGGTAAGAGAGAACATAGAGATATTGACCAGGTAAGAGAGAACATAGAGATTTTGACCAGGTAAGAGAACATCGATATTGACCAGGTAAGAGAACATAGAGATATTGACCAGGTAAGAGAGAACATAGAGATATTGACCAGGTAAGAGAACATAGAGATATTGACCAGGTAAGAGAGAACATAGAGATATTGACCAGGTAAGAGAGAACATAGAGATATTGACCAGGTAAGAGAACATAGAGATATTGACCAGGTAAGAGAGAACATAGAGATATTGACCAGGTAAGAGAACATAGAGATATTGACCAGGTAACAGAGAACATAGAGATATTGACCAGGTAAGAGAGAACATAGAGATTTTGACCAGGTAAGAGAGAACATAGAGATATTCACGTAGAAAAGCACATTGTGGCTTTTCCAAACCTTACTCCTTCATTTAGTTGCCTACTAATCATGTGGCTGCCCCTCTTTCCATCGCCGTCCCAATGCTGTCTCCTCGTTCCCAGGGTCGGTCGTGTGGACGCCAGCAGCAGACAGGACATTGTCCTCAGTGGTCACTTCATCAAGGATGAACACTGTACCTTCACGTCCACCACGGGACCCATGGGAGAAAGTGAGATACTACACGATTGTGACTGACTACCCTTAGTACTTACTACCCTGCTACACTATTGTGACTGACTACACTTAGTACTTGCTACCCTGCTACACTATTGCGACTGTTACCTACTACCCTGCTACACGATTGTGACTGACTACCCTTAGTACTTGCTACCCTGCTACACTATTGTGACTGTTACCTACTACCCTGCTACACTATTGTGACTGACTACCCTTAGTACTTGCTACCCTGCTACACTATTGTGACTGTTACCTACTACCCTGCTACACTATTTTGACTGTTACCTACCACCCTGCTACACTATTGTGACTGTTACTTACTACCCTGCTACACTATTGTGACTGTTACTTACTACCCTGCAACTCTATTGTGACTGTTACTTCCTACCCTGCTACCCTATTGTGACTGTTACTTACTACCCTGCTACACTATTGTGACTGTTACTTACTACCCTGCTACACTATTGTGACTGTTACCTACTACCCTGCTACACTATTGTGACTGTTACTTACTACCCTGCTACCCTATTGTGACTGTTACTTACTACCCTGCTACACTATTGTGACTGTTACTTACTACCCTGCTACACTATTGTGACTGTTACTTACTACCCTGCAACTCTATTGTGACTGTTACTTCCTACCCTGCTACCCTATTGTGACTGTTACTTACTACCCTGCTACACTATTGTGACTGTTACTTACTACCCTGCTACACTATTGTGACTGTTACCTACTACCCTGCTACACTATTGTGACTGTTACTTACTACCCTGCTACCCTATTGTGACTGTTACTTACTACCCTGCTACAGTATTGTGACTGTTACTTACTACCCTGCTACACTATTGTGACTGTTACTTACTACCCTGCAACTCTATTGTGACTGTTACTTACTACCCTGCTCTCCTATTGTGACTGTTACTTACTACCCTGCTCTCCTATTGTGACTGTTACTTACTACCCTGCTACACTATTGTGGCTGATATGTACTACCCTGCTCTCCTATTGTGACTGATACTTACTACCCTACTACCCTGTTGTGACTGACGCCCTACTACCCTGTTGTGACTGACGCTCTACTACCCTGTTGTGACTGGCACCATACTACCCTGTTGTGACTGACACCCTACTACCCTGTTGTGACTGACACCCTACTACCCTGTTGTGACTGACACCCTACTTCCCTGTTGTGACTGACACCCTACTACCCTGTTGTGACTGACGCTCTACTACCCTGTTGTGACTGGCACCATACTACCCTGGTGTGACTGACACCCTACTACCCTGTAGTGACTGGCACCATACTACCCTGTTGTGACTGACACCCTACTACCCTGTTGTGACTGGCACCATACTACCCTGTTGTGACTGACACCTTACTACCCTGTTGTGACTGACACCCTGCTACACTGTTGTGACTGACACCACTACCCTGTTGTGACTGACACCCTACTACCCTGTTGTGACTGACACCCTACTACCCTGTTGTGACTGACACCCTACGCCCATGTTGTGACTGACACCCTACTACCCTGTTGTGACTGACGCCCTACTACCCTGTTGTGACTGACGCTCTACTACCCTGTTGTGACTGGCACCATACTACCCTGTTGTGACTGACACCCTACCACCCTGTTGTGACTGACACCCTACTACCCTGTTGTGACTGACACCCTACTACCCTGTTGTGACTGACACCCTACTACCCTGTTGTGACTGACACCACTACCCTGTTGTGACTGACACCCTGCTACCCTGTTGTGACTGACACCCTACTACCCTGTTGTGACTGACACCCTACTACCCTGTTGTGACTGACACCCTACTACCCTGTTGTGACTGACACCCTACTACCCTGTTGTGACTGACACCCTACTACCCTGTTGTGACTGACACCCTACTACCCTGTTGTGACTGACACCCTACTACCCTGTTGTGACTGACACCCTACTATCCTGTTGTGACTGACGCCCTACTACCCTGTTGTGACTGACACCCTACTACCCTGTTGTGACTGACACCCTACTACCCTGTTGTGACTGACGCCCTACTACCCTGTTGTGACTGACGCCCTACTACCCTGTTGTGACTGACGCCCTACTACCCTGTTGTGACTGGCACCATACTACCCTGTTGTGACTGACACCCTACTACCCTGTTGTGACTGACACCCTACTACCCTGTTGTGACTGACACCCTACTTCCCTGTTGTGACTGACACCCTACTACCCTGTTGTGACTGACGCTCTACTACCCTGTTGTGACTGGCACCATACTACCCTGGTGTGACTGACACCCTACTACCCTGTAGTGACTGGCACCATACTACCCTGTTGTGACTGACACCCTACTACCCTGTTGTGACTGACACCCTACTACCCTGTTGTGACTGACGCTCTACTACCCTGTTGTGACTGGCACCATACTACCCTGTTGTGACTGACACCCTACTACCCTGTTGTGACTGGCACCATACTACCCTGTTGTGACTGACACCTTACTACCCTGTTGTGACTGACACCCTGCTACACTGTTGTGACTGACTGGATGGTGCTGCTATTGTGGTTGCCATGGCAATTCTCCCTATGTCCTGAATCTCCACACCTTTTCCTCCACGTGTGCACTTGTCCACTCCCCGTCTTGGATTTAAAGGCATAGGATTGGTTTTAAGAGCCAATGCTTACACCAACCCCATGCTTTTAAATCCATATGTGGTAGTGCACAAGTGTACCCTTCGAGGGGAAAGGATGGACTTTACATGCTAGAGATCAGAGAGCAAGGATGCGATCAATTCCATGACAACTCTGGAAGTAAACTGAGATTTCAATTACAAATGCTGTTTTTTCTTTCGTTGTAAAGCAATGACTGCAGCACTTGACTGAATTGAAGTGGAACTGACCCTATCCGTTTCAGAGACGTTGTCGTTGTTGTGGTTGTTATGGATACTGCGCGCTTCCCTCATGTCTGTCTCCCTTCTCCCCCAGTAGCAGTCACTCTGGAGCCCTGTGAGGGAGCTGAGACCTACGTCAACGGGAAGAGGGTCACAGAGGCTACCGTCCTCAAATCAGGTGGGTCAACTATCTCTCTCTCTGTCTCTCTCTCTCTCTCTCTCTCTCTCTCTCTCCCTGTCTCTCTCTTTCTCTCTCTCTCTCTCTCTCTCTCTTTTTTTTTCTCTCTCTCTCTCTTTAAGACGTGGATGTTGATTTATGGCAGCCCCCCGCACCTCTCTGATTCAGAGGGGTTGGGTTAAATGCAGAAGCCACATTTCAGTTGAAGGCATTCAGTTGTACAACTGACAAATCCCCCTTTCCCTTTCCTTTCCCTCTCTCTCTCTTGCTTTCTCTTCTCTTCCCCTGTCCTGTCCTAAAATGTCCCTTACACTTTCCTATTCCATTTATCCTGCTTATCACTTCTTTACAGCCATTTCTCCTGCTTATCATTTCTATACAGACATTTCTACCTGTCACTGAATGGTTTTGAATTTTCCTCTGTTGTGTCTCCAGGGAACCGCATTATCCTGGGTAAGAGCCACGTGTTCCGGTTCAACCACCCAGAGCAGACGCGCCAGGAACGGGAGAGGACGCCCTGCGCTGACACCCCCGTGGAGCCGGTGGACTGGGCCTTCGCACAGAGAGAACTGCTGGACAAACAGGGCATCGACATGAAGCAGGAGATGGACCAGAGGTAAGACAGGAGAGAACTAGAGAGGAGAGAGGAGAGGGGGAGAGGAGAGGAGAGGGGGAAAAGGAGAGGACTAGAGAGGAGAGAGGAGAGCGGGAGAGGAGAGGGGGAAAGGAGAGGACTAGAGAGGAGAGAGGAGAGCGGGAGAGGAGAGGGGGAAAGGAGAGGACTAGAGAGGAGAGGGAGAGAGGAGAGGAGAGGAGAGGGGGAAAGGAGACGACTGGAGAGAGGAGAGCGGGAGAGGAGAGGGGGAAAGGAGAGGACTAGAGAGGAGAGGGGGAGGGGAGAGGAGAGGAGAGGGGGGAAAGGAGAAGACTAGAGAGTAGAGAGGGGGGAAAGGAGAGGACTAGAGAGAAGAGAGGAGAGGGGGAGAGGAGAGGGGTAAAGAAGAGGACTAGAGAGGAGAGGGGGAGAGGAGAGGTGGGAAAGGAGAGGAGTAGAGAGGGGGGAAAGGAGAGGACTAGAGAGAAGAGAGGAGAGGGGGAGAGGAGAAGGGTAAAGGAGAGGACTAGAGAGGAGAGGGGGAGAGGAGAGGGGGGAAAGGAGAGGACTAGAGAGAAGAGAGGAGAGGGGGAGAGGAGGAAAGGAGAGGACTAGAGAGGAGAGGGGGAGAGGACTATAGAGGAGAGGGGGAGAGGATAGGGGGGAAAGGAGAGGACTAGAGAGAAGAGAGGGGAGGGGGAGAGGAGAGAGGGGAAAGGAGAGGACTAGAGAGGAAAGGGGGAGAGGACTATAGAGGAGAGGGGGAGAGGAGAGGGGGGAAAGGAGAGGACTAGAGAGAAGAGAGGAGAGGGGGAGAGGAGAGAGGGGAAAGGAGAGGACTAGAGAGGAGAGGGGGAGAGGAGAAGGGGGAAAGGAGAGGACTAGAGAGGAGAGGGGGAGAGGACTATAGAGGAGAGGGGGAGAGGAGAGGACTAGAGAGAAGAGAGGAGAGGGGGAGAGGAGAGGGTTAAAGAAGAGGACTAGAGAGGAGATGGGGAGAGGAGAGGTGGGAAAGGAGAGGAGTAGAGAGGGGGGAAAGGAGAGGACTAGAGAGAAGAGAAGAGAGGGGGAGAGGAGAAGGGTAAAGGAGAGGACTAGAGAGGAGAGGGGGAGAGGAGAGGGGAAAGGAGAGGACTATAGAGGAGAGGGGGAGGAGAGGACTAGAGGGAGGGTTCACAGGTAAGAGTGAAGGAGAGTTTAGATAATATCTGTGGTTGTGTCTTCAGGCTTCAGGAGCTGGAAGACCAGTATCGTAAAGAGAGGGAGGAAACCCACAACCTACTAGAGCAGCAGAGGCTGGTGAGACCTACTAACAAATGGACAAAACCCAGGAAGGGACAAGACCACCAAAATATTCACATTTTGTCTTACAATATTGAATATTTTCTAGTAAAGCCTGATCATGTGACCATTTCCACAGGACTATGAGAGCAAGCTGGAAGCCCTTCAGAAACAGGTGGACCGTTATTACCCTGAGGTAATAGGAGAGGAAGAGGAGGAGTCTGAGGAGGAAGTTCTGTGGACAGAGAGGGAGACGGAGCTGGCCCTGTGGGGTTTCAGGAAGTGGTGCTGTTACCAGTTCACTTCCCTCAGAGACCTGCTGTGGGGAAACGCCATCTTCCTCAAGGAGGCTAACGCCATCAGCGTGGAACTCAAGAAGAAGGTTTGAGAACGTTCAGCATGTCCCTGTATCACCCCGGAAGTGTTGTGACATGACTATCGTTAATGTGATGACTGCTATCTATCAAATAATTACCTACTATGTTTAATTATTACTTTATTAAATTAAACATGTAACAATTAATCAATTAGTAATTTGGGGCACCACGGGAAAAGTTTATTTAATGAGTTACCGTTTCACGAATTAACTCAATCGATATCATACCAGTCATCAATCAATCATTTCCTCATATCAGTCTCATTCTGAACGTCGTTGACTCCGTAAATCTGGATGAACCCTAAGTGATGAATCAGCGATACACACATTGGCTTATTTATTTACTAACTAACTAAATAATCACACAGAAATACATACACGCACACACATGGTATAGGTTATCGATTACTAACATAATGCATATGAAAAGTCCCTAGTGGACTAACCCGATATGACAGCTTATTACACAATGGAAAGGGGTGAGGACAGATAAAGAGCGGGAGAGAGAAAGAGAGTGGACTTATCGTACATACGTTTGGAAACTACGCTCACCGTAAATATGAATATTTAGCACCCTAACAACCGCTCATTCGGATGAGAAATGCAACCTGTATTTCCGTGTAGATGTCTTTCTCTGTCGTCTATCTGTCGTCTAACCACTCTATCCGTCTATGGCGAGTAGTTCGATGTAAGTCTCTGGTTGTCTACCAGAGGTCTACCATGTCCTTCTTAGTTGTAGGCTTCTTTTGTTCTGGAGTGTTCGTTAGAATGGATACATCAGAGGTGTTATCACACCGTGGTGAGAGGGTTCTGTCCTTCCCTCTCGTCTTGGTCAATTGTTCTAGACTACTTCACAATAGCCAGCTGTAGACTGAGAATGTTTGGTCTAGTCTTCATATTTGTCGCTCGTCGAGAGTTTCAGAGGGTCTTACCATTTTCTGGTCTTGTAGTTTTAATCATTTCAACGTGTGGACCACATCCTCACGTTCTCTAGTCTCACAATTTTCAGCCGTGTAACCACCACTCCACGCTGTCTGGTCTCAATGGTTGATTTTTCAGGGTACAGCTAGGACCACTTTACACACCGGCGGCAACCCGGCATGTTTTGGTCTAGTTTTCATAGGTTCCCACCATTTCGTAAAGTTCAGCTCACGCTGGTTTAATGTACATTTTGTTAGCGAGTCCTCTTAACCACTCTGGCCAAAGGGGCATTCTGTCACGCCGACACAATGTCTGCGTTCACGCGGGCGTGGTTACTGACTTGGCATAGGTTTATATAAAAAGCCATTATCTCATTTAGAAGGCTTAAAATCACATTGCTATCTTCACAAAAGTATTTTCATACTTAATTATATATTTTATACAACATTTAGATGCAAACCTTACAACTAGAATGTGTACAACCTCAGAGATACAGTTATTTAGTTATACCATCCTTAATGATATCACAAAATAATACACTTTTGACAGGATTGTTCTTTTAATTCCCACCGACCATTACCCACATTCTTTATGTTAGCAATATTTTTTCATTATCCACTTTTGTATGTTGGAGTTTTTTAGGGACAAAGTCTCTCTGTGTAAACAAAGGATTTTCAGCCTTCCATTTCTGCAGAGTGGGGGATAGTTTCTGCAAGGTATTTAAGTCATAAAACAGGCCAAACTCCCCCCTCTCCTCTCCTCTCCTCTCCTCTCCTCTCCTCTCCTCTCCTCTCCTCTCCTCTCCTCTCCTCTCCTCTCCTCTCCTCTCCTCTCCTCTCCTCTCCTCTCCTGTGGCTATCCTCAAACATTTGCATAGCTGATGGGTTATTTTGATCCTCACCAAGGAGAGAGAGTCACGACAGAAGCATAACTGTCCCAGATCTGGGTTTATAAAGTTTTGTTTTACTTGGAGTGTTTGATTGAGCCTGTCTAAAGTGCCAGACGGGGGTGGGGTTTGCATTTTTGGGACTATTTCATTGGTTCTATTGTACCAGGCAAGCTCAATTGAGCACTGCTGAAGTTTTTGAAAGAAAGCAATACTATTTGAACCCAGATCTGACCCCCCCCCCCCCCCCCTCTAGGTCCAGTTCCAGTTTGTGCTGCTGACCGACACCCTGTACTCCCCCCTGCCCACTGAACTGCTGCCCCCTGAGGCAGCCAAGGACAGAGCGACCCGCCCGTTCCCCAGGACCATTGTAGCTGTGGAGGTACAGGACCAGAAGAATGGGGCCACACACTGCTGGACCCTGGAGAAGCTCAGGTACTGTAGAATATAACCAGCTCTAGGCCAGATCCCAGGCACAACTGATAATGAACTATATGTTACAGTAATTGTGGGTCCAGTTTTACATTATCAGGAGCGTAGTATTGAGATCATTTAATCTAAAACAGATCTCAGATTTATTGTTATATGTATTTCTCTCTCTCTCCCTCTCCCTCCCCCCCCTCTCTCTCTCTCTCGCTCTCTCTACTCCTCTATCCCTCTCTCTCTCTCTCTCTCTCGCTCTTGCTCTCTCATATTATGTCTATATACAGTGTTGTAATAATGTGCAAATAGTTAAAGTACAAAAGGGAAAATAAATAAAAAATAATTATGCGCTGTATTTACAATGGTGTTTGTTCTTCACTAGTTTCCCTTTTCTTGTGGCCACACATCTTGCTGCTGTGACGGCACTCTCTCTCGCTCTCTACCTCTATGCTCTATTCTGATGTTGTCCTGTGTTGCTCTCTGGTGCCCCCTGCAGGCAGCGTCTGGACCTGATGAGAGAGATGTATGACAGAGCAGCAGAGGTTCCCAGCAGCACCATAGAAGACTGTGAGAACATCATGACTGGAGGAGACCCCTTCTACGACCGCTTCCCCTGGTTCCGTCTGGTTGGCAGGTACAGTACATGACTGCATGGTCTGACTGCATGGTCAGACAGCATGGTCAGACAGCATGGTCAGAGCATGGTCAGACAGCATGGTCAGACAGCATGGTCAGACAGCATGGTCAGACAGCATGGTCAGACAGCATGGTCAAAGCATGGTCAGAGCATGGTCAAAGCATGGTCAGAGCATGGTCAGACAGCATGGTCAAAGCATGGTCAGACAGCATGGTCAAAGCATGGTCAGACAGTATAGTCAAAGCATGGTCAAAGCATGGTCAAAGCATGGTCAAAGCATGGTCTGACTGCATGGTCAGAGCATTGTCAGACAGCATGGTCACGCAGCATGTTTGAGGACCACAGATGGGATCAAAGACAGTCAGGACCAATTAGAAAGGAATCACTGACCCCAGTCCACAGGCACACTGCCAAATGAATTGAAAATCCCACTTAGCTACAACAAGGTTCCTTTGAGAGACAGAGACGTGTGGCGAGAGGAGGCAGGCTCACAGTAATGGCTGGAAAGGAATAAATGGAACGGTATCAGAGACACCAAACACGTTGTTTCCATGTGTCTGATACCGTTCCGTTACTATGAGCCTGCCTCCTCTCGCCACACGTCTCTCGAAAACGTTCTTTTGACCGAGAGACTCTTAATGCACGGATCCAAGAACAGCATGAAGAAAGTCTCACGTGACGTGTCGTTCTCCTGAGTTAGTAAGCCTCCAGTCCGATGTATACTGAGATACACTATTTATACAAAAGTATGTGGACATCAATTCAAATTAGTGGATTCGGTGCTATTTCAGCCACACCAGTTGCTGACAGGTGTATAAAATCGAGCACACAGCCATGCAATCTCCATAGACATACAATGGCATTAGAATGGCCTTACTGAAGGGCTCAGTTACTTTTCAACGTGGCACCTTCATAGGATACCAACTTTCCAACATGTCAGTACATTAAAGTTATGCCCTGCTAGAGCTGTCCTGGTCGACTATAAATGCTGTTATTGTGAAGTGGAAACGTCTAGGAGCAACAACAGCTTAGCCACGAAGTGGTAGGCCACACGAGTTCACAGAACGGGACCGTCGAGTGCTGAAGGGCAAAAAATCGTCTGTCCTCGGTTGCAACACTACCGAGTTCCAAACTGCCTCTGGGAGCAACGTCAGCACAATAACTGTTCGTCTGGAGCTTCATGAAATGGGTTTCCATGGCAGAGCAGCCGCACACAAGCCTAAGATCACCATGCGCAATGTCAAGCGTCGGCTGGAGTAAAGCTCGCCGCCATTGGACTCGACTCTGGAGCAGTGGAAACGCGTTCTCTGGAGGGATGAATCGCACTTTCTGGCAGTCCGACGGACAAATCTGGGTTTGGCGGATGCCAGGAGAACAATACCTGCCCAAATGCATAGTGCCAACTGTAAAGTTTGGTGGAGGAGGAATAATGGTCTGGTGCTGTTTTTCATGGTTTGGAATAGGCCCCTTAATTCCAGTGAAGGGAAATCTTAACGTGACAGCCTACAATGACATTCTAGACGATTCTGTGCTTCCAACTTTGTGGCAACAGTTTGGGGAAGGCTCTTTCCTGTTTCAGCATTACAATGCACAAACGAGGTCCATACAGAAATGCTTTGTTGAGATCGGTGTGGAAGAACTTCACTGGCCTGCACAGAGCCCTGACCTCAACCCCATCGAACACCTTTGGGATGAATTAGAACGCCGACTGTGAGCCAGGTCTAATCGCCCAACATCAGTACCCGACCTCACTGATGATCTTGTGGCTGAATGGAAGCAAGTCCCCGCAACAATGTTCCAACATCTAGTGGAAAGCCTTCCCAGAAGAGCGGAGGCTTTTATAGCAGCGAAAGGGGGGGGGACCAACTTCATATTAATGCCCATGATTTTGGAATGAGAGAAAGTGTCCACATACTTTTAGCCATGTAGTGTACCTCAAAGCCTTCTGTACCAACCTGAAGAAAAGCCAGGTTTTCTACAGCTCCCCAGCAGAACGGCTTCTGTTCATCCATGTAGATGTGTTTCTATCTTTCCTGTTGTAGGCCACTATCTAACTTACTTCCCATGTTTATGGCTACCAGCAACCCCCTTTTCAACGCGTGCATGAGCGAGCGCATGAGTGATCCCACTCCCTCCCCCACTCCTTCTGCCACCCTCTCCACCTCCGAGCTAACGGAGCTGGCCGACACTCGTCCGGAGGGACGAGGAGGGGAGGAGGAGGAGGAGTTGGATGCTTTGCAGGATCTGAACGATGATATATTTTTGGACGATCCGTGCTCGGAGCTCGGGGATGATGATGATGATGATGAGGGAGGGCCGTGCCGAGGCGGCTCCAGCGAAGGCCTGGATCCCTTTTATGACCGCTCTCCGTTATTCAGTGTAGTAGGAAGGTTGGTGAGGTTTCAGGAGCATGCTGGGGGATGGAAACTAGCTCTTTCACACTGAGACGCTCTGGGTATCTCCGCTGTCCGATGGAGCGCACACACACGCACGCACGCACGCACGCACGCACGCACGCACGCACGCACGCACGCACGCACACACACACACACACACACACACACACACACACACACACACACACACACACACACACACACACACACACACACACACACACACACACACACACACACACACACACACACACACACACAGGAAATTAGCAACAATATTAATGGATAGAGGTTTTGTCATTGTTGTGGCAACCAAATTACACACATCCACATTGACCTGTCTTTGCTTTTATAAGTTGACATTTTCATTGCGTCTGTAAGGGCAGTCCAGTATTTTGAGCCTCATCTGTAGCTGTAGTGTGAGAACATGTTATTGGGAATGACATCATTTTGGCTAGCCCCTATCCAATATAGAGATCAGAAACAAGGCTAAATTACCCAAGGTTCCCTGCCCTCTCGTTCAGTCCCCTTTTCATGTGTCCATGTCTGAGGCACTCCCCTTTTATAAGTCTAGCTGTTTCCTCTCAAGCTCACGCCATAGCTGACTGTTCCAAGCATCCCCCCTTGCCTTTTAGTTCTGAGAGAGAAACTAATAGCCACACTGTCCTTTCAGTCCCTTCCTCCCTTATGACATGAATTAGGCTTACTCTAAACTGTCAAAGTCCAAAGATTAACTTTTCATATTGTTCAAAAAACCTGACAGTAGAACATTCCATCCATTTATAATCCCACCTAATATTGTAATCAATTGGTAGACATTTTGGGGCTTTAACGCTTGTCTTTTATAATTTCGTTACTTTTGAATCTCATCAGAAATGATTTGTCTTTGTGAGCACCTACTTTGAGCTTTATATTACTGTCACGTCACACCTTCAGCTTTATGTTACTGTCACATCATACCTTCAGCTTTATGTTACTGTCAAATCACACCTTCAGCTTTATATTAGTCACATCATACCTTCAGCTTTATGTTACTGTCACATCACACCTTCAGCTTTATATTACTGTCACATCATACCTTCAGCTTTATGTTACTGTCAAAGCATACCTTCAGCTTTATGTTACTGTCACATCACACCTTCAGCTTTATGTTACTGTCACATCATACCTTCAGCTTTATGTTACTGTCACATCATACCTTCAGCTTTATGTTACTGTCACATCATACCTTCAGCTTTATATTAGTCACATCACACCTTCAGCTTTATATTACTGTCACATCATACCTTCAGCTTTATGTTACTGTCACATCACACCTTCAGCTTTATATTACTGTCACATCATACCTTCAGCTTTATGTTACTGTCACATCACATTTTCAGCTTTATGTTACTGTCACATCATACCTTCAGCTTTATATTAGTCACATCATACCTTCAGCTTTATGTTACTGTCACATCATACCTTCAGCTTTATGTTACTGTCACATCATACCTTCAGCTTTATGTTACTGTCACTTCACACCTTCAGCTTTATGTTACTGTCACATCACATCTTCAGCTTTATGTTACTGTCACATCATACCTTCAGCTTTATGTTACTGTCACATCACACCTTCAGCTTTATATTACTGTCACATCATACCTTCAGCTTTATGTTACTGTCACATCATACCTTCAGCTTTATGTTACTGTCACATCACACCTTCAGCTTTATGTTACTGTCACATCATACCTTCAGCTTTATATTAGTCACATCACACCTTCAGCTTTATATTACTGTCATATCATACCTTCAGCTTTATGTTACTGTCACATCACACCTTCAGCTTTATATTACTGTCACATCATACCTTCAGCTTTATGTTACTGTCACATCACATCTTCAGCTTTATGTTACTGTCACATCATACCTTCAGCTTTATATTAGTCACATCATACCTTCAGCTTTATGTTACTGTCACATCATACCTTCAGCTTTATGTTACTGTCACATCATACCTTCAGCTTTATGTTACTGTCACATCACACCTTCAGCTTTATGTTACTGTCACATCACACCTTCAGCTTTATGTTACTGTCACATCATACCTTCAGCTTTATGTTACTGTCACATCACACCTTCAGCTTTATATTACTGTCACATCATACCTTCAGCTTTATGTTACTGTCACATCATACCTTCAGCTTTATGTTACTGTCACATCATACCTTCAGCTTTATGTTACTGTCACATCACATCTTCAGCTTTATGTTACTGTCACATCATACCTTCAGCTTTATATTAGTTACATCATACCTTCAGCTTTATGTTACTGTCACATCATACCTTCAGCTTTATATTAGTCACATCACACCTTCAGCTTTATGTTACTGTCACATCATACCTTCAGCTTTATGTTACTGTCACATCATACCTTCAGCTTTATATTACTGTCACATCATACCTTCAGCTTTGTATTACTGTCACATCACACCTTCAGCTTTATGTTACTGTCACATCATACCTTCAGCTTTATGTTACTGTCACATCATACCTTCAGCTTTATATTACTGTCACATCATACCTTCAGCTTTGTATTACTGTCACATCACACCTTCAGCTTTATATTACTGTCACATCATACCTTCAGCTTTATGTTACTGTCACATCATACCTTCAGCTTTATATTACTGTCACATCACACCTTCAGCTTCATGTTACTGTCACATCATACCTTCAGCTTTATGTTACTGTCACATCACACCTTCAGCTTTATATTACTGTCACATCACACCTTCAGCTTTATGTTACTGTCACATCACACCTTCAGCTTTATATTACTGTCATAGCATATCTTCAGCTTTATATTACTGTCATAGCATACCTTTATGCACACAGGGATGGATGCTCTTTCTTGACACTGGCGATGACCCTGCCCTGTACACGTTGGTGGATCCATCCGTGCCACTTTGCTTTAGTAGTGATCCAAGCAAAGTTGTTGCTCAACGAATGCTTGAGGTGTTTGTCTCACCTTGTTTTGTATGTCTTTTTGAAGGAGACCATTATCTGAACTAAGAACATATCTCGTATATCTTCTGATATCTGTTTTTGTTTCTGCACAACACACAGCAGCCAGTCACGGCTAGATGTCCTTGCCATGTCACGAATGTTCTCTTGATAATAAATAGAAATGAATCATCAATTGATTCATGTGAAGCAACTGATTCAGGAAGTGATTTAGGAAGACGCAATATCTCAAGATGAAAGAGCTAGTTTCTACCACAGCTACCTCTTTTAGGCATGCCAGAGCACATTATTCTTTATTTTTTAACATTATTTTTTTTTACATTGATTCCCTTTTTTTGTTTTTGCACAATCCAGCAGTCCACTTCCTGTGGGAGTGGGTTTTGTTTTTGTTAAATTCATGGGTGTCATTCTTAGTTTTTTTAACGTTACTTATTTCAAGCTGTTGACTGTTAGTTCAAGCTTTTAGCCATGTTTGTATTATGAGGATTTCTGCTTGATTTGTTTTTCAATTCATTTGAGTGAAAGAAGGCAAAAGCTTCTTTTTTTTTTGGTTCTCATCTTTTTGTCCTGAGCATGCCTTCTTTGCACCTCACCAATGTTGTCGTAAGCCTACCTTTTCTACCGCCCTTATACCCCTTAAATGTCTACCCGCCTCTTTGGCACTTTGGAAATGTTATCCTTGACTGCAAGACACAATATGGTATTACAAAGATTATAGCTAGGAGTTATGGAATCCAGGAGATTGAAACTAAATATCCTAAAGATGTTCCACTTCTAGGTTGTGGTCTTGCTGTAACTTCAAGCTATAGAACTACACACATTACATACAAAATAACAATATTTCTACATTTTGGGATATGGAAAATATGTTGCCAAAATGACATACAGTTTGTCAGTTGTTATCTCTGGACGTTATCTCTCTGTCCTGGTGTTCTGGTGTCTCTGGACGTTATCTCTCTGTCCTGGTGTTCTGGTGTCTCTGGACGTTATCTCTCTGTCCTGGTGTTCTGGTGTCTCTGGACGTTATCTCTCTGTCCTGGTGTTCTGGTGTCTCTGGACGTTATCTCTCTGTCCTGGTGTTCTGGTGTCTCTGGACGTTATCTCTCTGTCCTGGTGTTCTGGTGTCTCTGGACGTTATCTCTCTGTCCTGGTGTTCTGGTGTCTCTGGACGTTATCTCTCTGTCCTGGTGTTCTGGTGTCTCTGGACGTTATCTCTCTGTCCTGGTGTTCTGGTGTCTCTGGACGTTATCTCTCTGTCCTGGTGTTCTGGTGTCTCTGGACGTTATCTCTCTGTCCTGGTGTTCTGGTGTCTCTGGACGTTATCTCTCTGTCCTGGTGTTCTGGTGTCTCTGGACGTTATCTCTCTGTCCTGGTGTTCTGGTGTCTCTGGACGTTATCTCTCTGTCCTGGTGTTCTGGTGTCTCTGGACGTTATCTCTCTGTCCTGGTGTTCTGGTGTCTCTGGACGTTATCTCTCTGTCCTGGTGTTCTGGTGTCTCTGGACGTTATCTCTCTGTCCTGGTGTTCTGGTGTCTCTGGACGTTATCTCTCTGTCCTGGTGTTCTGGTGTCTCTGGACGTTATCTCTCTGTCCTGGTGTTCTGGTGTCTCTGGACGTTATCTCTCTGTCCTGGTGTTCTGGTGTCTCTGGACGTTATCTCTCTGTCCTGGTGTTCTGGTGTCTCTGGACGTTATCTCTCTGTCCTGGTGTTCTGGTGTCTCTGGACGTTATCTCTCTGTCCTGGTGTTCTGGTGTCTCTGGACGTTATCTCTCTGTCCTGGTGTTCTGGTGTCTCTGGACGTTATCTCTCTGTCCTGGTGTTCTGGTGTCTCTGGACGTTATCTCTCTGTCCTGGTGTTCTGGTGTCTCTGGGATCTCTAATGGTACATTCACTATTCTATCTCTCTCTTCTTCAATCTACCTCTCTCCCTTTCTTCTCTTCAATTCTCTCTCTCTCTCTCTCTCTGTCTCTCTCTCTCTCTCTCTCTCTCTCCCTCTCTCTCTCTCTCTCTCTCCCTCTCTCTCTCTCTCTCTCTCATCCAGAGCCTTTGTGTACCTGAGTAACCTGCTGTACCCTGTGCCCCTGGTCCATCGCGTGGCCATTGTCAGTGAGAAGGGAGAGGTTAAAGGATTCCTCAGGGTGGCTGTACAGGCTATCTCAGGTAAGATCTGGACCCCCCCCCCCCCCCCCCCCTGTCACATCAAACAACCAAATCAATCAATAAATCAGTCAATCAATAATTTATTCAATCAATCAAACAACCAAACAAAGAATACCTAACCTACTGAAGCATACAGACATGTACATAAAGGACTCGGGTTTCTTCAAAAGATACACAGTAGTAATACAGATCAGGTCGGGTTTCACCGATAGACAGACTGAGTGTGACTTCTACAGGAAGTCAAGTGAAGGTGCTTTGTGTTTCCCTCCAGCCGATGAGGAAGCTCCTGACTACGGATCCGGTGTCCGCCAGTCTGGCACCGCCAAGATCTCCTTCGAGGACCGGGAGTTTGAGAAGGTACGTCTCCTGAGCAAACCAACAGAGGATATCAGCCGCTGTTTTGTCTAGTCCAGTAACTATGTACCCATTGATGGATTGCTGGATGCTATGTATTGGCAAATGAGAGGCTTTGAAGCCACTAGTCGGTCATATTGGCAGTCCCCAATAAGCCACTAGTCGACCATATTGGCACTCCCCCATTCCTTCTCCAGAGGAATGAATGGAATTATTCATACAGTATTTCAATTAAATGTTTCAAGGATAAAATTGCATGCATTTAAAGGCGCAGCTGCACCCGCTGATTCGTCCTCGTATTTTGGCATGTAGCAACAGGTCCATGTAGAATATACAACCTTTTACATAATAAGTGTTCTGCAAATGTAACTATGTACACCTTTCAAACAATCCAGTTTAAAAAAGAAAGTTAAGAAATTATTACTAAAAAACTAAAGTAAAAAACAACAAAAACAATAACGGGGTTATATACAGTTGGTACTGGTACAGAGTCAATGTGGAGGCTATATACAGGGTGTTACGGTACAGAGTCAATGTGGAGGCTATATACAGGGGGTACCGGTACTGAGTCAATGTGGAGGCTATATACAGTTGGTACTGGTACAGAGTCAATGTGGAGGCTATATACAGGGTGTTACGGTACAGAGTCAATGTGGAGGCTATATACAGGGTGTACGGTACAGAGTCAATGTGGAGGCTATATACAGGGTGTTACGGTACAGAGTCAATGTGGAGGCTATATACAGGGTGTTACGGTACAGAGTCAATGTGGAGGCTATATACAGGGTGTTACGGTACAGAGTCAATGTGGAGGCTATACACAGTTGGTACTGGTACAGAGTCAATGTGCAGGGGTACAGGTTAGTCGAGGTAATTTGTACATGTAGGTAGGGGTAAAGTGACTATGCATAGATAGTAAACAGCGAGTAGCAGCAGTGTAAAAACAAAAAGGGGGGGGGGGGGGGGTGTCAATGTAAATAGTCCGGGTGGTCATTTGATTAACTGTTTAGTAGTCTCATGGCTTGGGTGTAGAAGCTGTTAAGGAGCATTTCGGACCTAGACTTTGCGCTCCGGTACCGCTTGCCGTGCGGTAGCAGAGAGAACAGTCTATGACTTGGGCGACTGGAGTCTTTGACCCTTTTTTGGGCTTTCCCCTGACACCGTCTAGTATAGAGGTCCTGGATGGCAGGAAGCTTGGTCCCAGTGATGTATTGGTTATTGATTTATATATATATATAAATGCTCGACTAAAATAATCTCGGTCCACCAACAGCCTAACGACCAAGCAATCGACCAGTCAACTAATTGGGGTACGCGTGCGAAGATGGAGGCTCGGTGACTTCAAAACAGCGCCCCCTGTCAGCCATCTAGTGTATATATAAATCATTGTATGTACCTTCCCTAGTTTTACAGGCCTAGTTACCTCCCTTAGCTTTGCTTACTGTATGCTGTCCCTTGTGGTCCGTTCCATGCTACGTCTTCTAGCTTTAATGTCAGTGGCTAGGCCGCTCCCTCTATCTCTGCTAACTGTATGCTATCTTCTAGCTAGTTAGTGACTACCTCCTAGGTTTGCTAGCTTCTCTTCCAGCTTTGCTAACTGTATGCTGTCCCTTGTGGTCAGTTCCAGGCTGAGTCGTGCCCCGCTGGTCTGTCCCGTACTGGGGCGTCCCAGGAGGAGCTGCGTTTCGTTGAGGGGGAGGGACAGAACTCAGAGATCGGACCCTCAGCCGATGAAGTCAACAACAATACATGTGCGGGTAACTAGCTGTGTAGTCGCCTCAGCCGCTGTGTAGTCTCCTCAGCCGCTGTGCAGTCTCCTCAGCCGCTGTGCAGTCTCCTCAGCCGCTGTGTAGTCTCCTCAGCCGCTGTGTAGTCTCCTCAACCGCTGTGTAGCCTCCTCAACCGCTGTGTAGCCTCCTCAGCCGCTGTGTAGCCTCCTCAGCCGCTGTGCAGTCTCCTCAGCCGCTGTGTAGTCTCCTCAGCCGCTGTGTAGTCTCGTCAAACTGTGGTGTCTCGTCAAACTTTTCTACAAGCGAGATTAGCTGTAGAGAAGTCTGTCTGTGGAGTCTGTCTGTGAGGCTGTGGTCTGTGTATGTGGGTGTGGCCTTCAGAAAGCCTTCAGGAAGTATTCATAGCTCTTGATTTATTCCACAATTTGTTGTGTTACCGCCTGAACTCAAAATGGATTAAATAGATTTTTATCTCACCTATCTACATACAATGCCCCATAATGACAAAGTGATAACATGTTTTTAGAAATTATTGAACATTTATTGAAACTTAAATACAGAAATATCTAATTTACATAAGTTTTCACACCCTTGAGTCAATACATGTTGGAATCACCGTAAATAGCAGGGATTTCAGTTGTGTGTCTTTCCAGGTAAGTCTCAAAGAGATTTTCACACCTGGATTGTACAATATTTGCATATTATTATTTTTCAAATTCTTCAAGCTCTGTCAAATTGGTTGTTGATCATTGCTAGACAGCCATTTTCAAATCTTGCCAGAGATTTGTAAGACGATTTAAGTCAAAACTGTAATTAGGCCACTCAGGAACATTCAATGTCGTTTTGTTAAGCAACTCCAAGTGTTTATTTGGCCGTGTGTTTTAGGTTATTGTCCTGCTGAAAGGTGAATTTTTCTCCCAGTGTTGGTTGGAAAGCAGACTGAACCAGGTTTTCCTCTCAGATTTTGCCTGTGCTTCGCTTTATTCTGTTTATTTTATTTTTCTCCTAAAATACTCCCTAGTCCTTGCTGATGACAAGCATACCCATAACATGATGCAGTCACCTGCTTGAAGATATGAAAAGTGGTACCCAGTGATGTGATGTGTTGTGTTGGATTTGCCCCAAACATAACGCTTTGCATTCAAGACATAACATTTATTTCTTTGCAACATTTTTTGCAGTTTTACTTTTTATTGCCTCATTCCAAACAGGATGCATGTTTTGGAATACATAACACACGGTGTATTAATACACCATCCAAAGTGTATTTAAAAACTTCACCATGCTCTAAGGGATATTCAATGTCTGCCTTTTTCATTGTTTTACCAATAGGTGCCCCTCTTTGACAGGCTTTGGAAAACCTCCCTGTTCTTTGTGGTTGAATTCTGTTTTTTAATTTCACTGCTCGACTGAGGGATCTTACAAATAATTACATGTGTGGTGTACAGAGCTGAGGTAGTCATTCAAAATGATGTTAAATGCTATTATTGCACACAGAGTGAGTCCCCTGCAAATGATTATGTGATTTGTTAACCATTTTTACTCCTGAACTTATTAAGACTTGTCATAACAAAGGGATTGAATACTTATTGACTCAAGACATTTCAGCGTTACATTTTTCATTAATTTGTAAACATTTCTTGAACCATAATTTGACTTTGACATTACAGGGTATTGTGTGCAGGCCAATGACACAACATCTACATTGAATCCATTTTAAATTCAGGCTGTAACACAACAAAATGTGGAAAAAAGTTAAAGCAGGTGAATACCTTCTGAAGGCGCTGTAAGTGTGTTTTGGTGTGTGTTCATATCTGCATAATGCTAAATGTATTTATGTACAGGTAGATAGTGTGTTTATCAGTGTGCCGGTGTTAAGCAACTGCTTGAAGTTATACTATGTTGTTTCAAGTAAGGATGTAGTGTTGGTGCAGAGAGAAATAGCTCAGTGTGCCATAATGAAAACACAAGAAGCATAACTACATTCAATGTCTCTTCTATGTCTTCATGTCTCTGTTTTAACTCTCTGTAGCCGGTCCAGAGGAGTTGGAGAGCCCCCTGAAGGCCAACCTGGAGGGAGGAGCTCTGGACGGAGCCCTGGAACACCTGAGGATAGGTAACACCTTCACCTTCAGAGTGACGGTCCTACAGGCCTTCAGCATCTCTGCAGAGTACGCTGACATCTTCTGCCAGTTCAAGTAAGTCGTTGTTGCTGTTCTTCTTCTTCTGCTTCTTCTTCTTCTGCCTCTTCTTCTGCCTCTTCTTCTTCTGCTTCTTCTTCTTCTGCCTCTTCTTCTTCTGCTTCTTCAGTAAGGTCTATCAGATCTTTAGGTCTATCAGACATTGTAACAGACTGAGTGATAGCTAACGAGGCCCTCCTCGCTCTTTCTGATCATCTACAGTTTCATCCACCGCCATGATGAGGCCTTTTCCACAGAGCCTCTAAAGAACACAGGGCGAGGTCCTCCTCTGGGCTTCTACCACGTACAAAATGTAAGCAGTTGAATGATTAATGGAAAGTATGTACTAATATGATAGACAGCAGAATCAGAGTCACAAACAGGTAAGAGGGCCGAAGAGTTTTCAGATGAAAATAAAAAGGATTTCAGTAGTCCAAGTAGAATATTTGAAGGGTCCCCTCGTGGGGTGTCCTTGAATTGATTTGTTGTTCATAAATTGACAGCGACCATATGTCTGGTTGCCGTCCGAACACAAGGAGTGCTGTTCACATGTTTAGTTTATAGTCCTGGAACCAGGAAGACGTGAGGCCTCTTGTCAGTTGAGGAAAAGGTTCCAGTGGTCGATTTATCGGCCCATTCAACGCCGACATTGTTCTGTGATCTGAGCAGCCCGTGAATCAATAAATTCTCCACGCCAAAGGAGTGGTATTTTGTATACTCTCATAACATATTCCAACATCCATGTGAAGACAAAAACATACTTTACCTTGGGCAAGTGAGGGTAATACACTGAGGGGACAAAACATTATGAACACCTGTAATTTCCATGACAAAGACTGACCAGGTGAATCCAGGTGCTTAGCTATGATCTCTTATTAATGTCACTTGTTAAATCCACTTCGATCAGTGTAGAGGAAGGGAGGAGACGGGTTAAAGAAGGATTTTTAAGCCGTGAGACAGTTGAGACATGGATTGTGTACGTGTGCCATTCAGAGGGTGAATGGGCAGGACAAAAGATTTAAGTGGGTATGGTAGTCAGTGCCAAGCGCACTGATTTGTGTCAAAAACTGCAACGCTGCTGGATTTTTCACGCTCAACAGTTTCCTGTGTGTATCAAGAATGGTCCACCACCCAAAGGACATCATTGGAGCATCATTGAAGCATTGGAGTCAACATGGTCCAGTAACCATTTGATTAGGTGTTCAGGAGTCTTATGGCTTGGGGGAGAAGCTGTTTAGAAGCCTCTTGGACCTAGAATTGGCGCTCCGGTACCGCTTGCCATGCAGTAGCAGAGAGAACAGTCTATGACTAGGGTGGCTGGAGTCTTTGACAATTTTTAGGGCCTTCCTCTGACATCACCTGGTATAGAGGTGATGTGTGATGTACTGGGCTGTTCGCACTACCCTCTGTAGTGCCTTGCGGTCGGAGGCCTATCAGTTGCCATACCAGGCAGTGATGCAACCATTCAGGAAGCTGTCGATGGTGCAGCTGTAGAACCTTTTCAGGATCTGAGGACCCATGCCAAATCTTTTCAGTCTCCTGAGGGTGAATAGGTTTTGTTGTGCCCTCTTCACAACTGTCTTGGTGTGCTTGGACCATGTTAGTTTGTTGGTGATGTGGACACCAAGGAACTTGAAGCTCTCAACCTGTGGCACCACACAGCCAGGTCTCTGCCCTCCTCCCTATAGGCTGTCTCGTCGTTGTCGGTGATCAGGCCTACCACTGTTGTGTCATCGGCAGACTTAATGATGGTGTTGGAGTCGTGCCTGGCCGTGCAATCATGAGTGAACAGGGAGAACAGGAGGGGACTGAGCACGCACCCCTGAGGGGTCCCTATGTTGAGAATCAGTGTGGCGGATGTGTTGTTACCTACCCTTACCACCTGGGGGCGGCCTGTCAGGAAGTTTAGGATCCAATTGCAGAGGGAGGTGTTTATTCCCAGGGTCCTTAGCTTATTGATGAGCTTTGAGGGCACTATGGTGTTGAACACTGAGCTGTAGTCAATGAACAGTATTCTCACATAGGTGTTCCTTTTGTCCAGGTGGGAAAGGGCAGTGTGGAGTGGAATGGAGATGGCATCATCTGTGGATCTGTTGAGGCAGTATGCTAATTGGAGTGGGTCTAGGGTTTTTGGGATAATGGTGTTGATGTGAGCCATGACCAACCTTTCAAAGCACTTCACGGCTACAGACGTGAGTGCTACGGGTCGATAGTCATGTAGGCAAGTTACCTTAGTGTTCTTGGGCACAGGCACTATGGTGGTCTGGTACTACATGGTGTTATGTAGACAGCTACGAAGAATACAGATGAAAACTCTCTAGGTAGATATTATGGTCTACAGCTTATCATGAGATACTCTACCTCAGGCGAGGGTTAGATATTGTACACCAGCTGTTATTTACAAAAATACATAGTCCGCCCCCACTTGTCTTACTAGACGCCGCTGTTCTATCCTGCCAGTGCAGCGTATAACCAGCCAGCTGTATGTTGATAGTGTTGAGGCTGTTCAGAGGGCAAAAGTGGGGGGATTGCAACTCAATATTAGGAAGGTATTCTTAATTTTTTGTACACTCAGTGTGTATCATGTAATAAGTACAAGGTCTTATTATTATATGCACATCTAAAACACTTTTAACCATGTCATTTTAAGTCAGTTTACATCGTTTCTTGATGGCTAGGCCAGCGGGACACCTGTCGACAACTTCCGGTGAAATTGGAGGGTGCGCAATTGAAATAAATAATCATAACATTACGGATATTAAACATTTAGGAACATACAAGTGTCTTATATCGGTTAAAAGCTTAAATTCTTGTTAATCTAACTGCATTGTCTGATTTACAGTAGCCTTTACAGCGAAAGCATGCCATGCATTTGTTTGAGGACGGCGCCACACATCAAAATATTTTTCAACCAGCACAGGTTTCATTAATTCACAAATAGCGATTAAATATTCACTTACTTTTTGAAAATCTTCCTCTGATTTGCAATCCAAAGGGTCCCAGCTACAACATGTAGTGTCGTTTTGTTAGATAAAATCCTTTTTTCTTTTTCAATTTAGTTGGCGCTATCAGTTTGAGTAATCCACTCGTTCAATGTGCAGAGAAAGGAATCCAAAAAGCTACTGCTAAACTCTGTTAAAACACGTTTCTATTTAATCCTCAGATACCCTAAAATGTAATTAAACTATAATATTTCATACAGAAAGAAGTATGTTCAATAGGAAAGCGATATTAGCAGGTACGCGTCCTCTTTCCAACTCTGTCCCAGTACTAAAACTCATTATTCTTCCTCGTATTGGAAGAAACAAGCCTGAAACCATGAACAAAGACTGTTGACATCTAGTGGAAGCCATATGAATTGCAATCTGGGAGCTGGATTTGGATGTGCCCCCATCATTTCCATTGTAAGAGCATGGCAAAAGCTCTCTCCTCCCAAAAATTCTTGTTGTTTTTTCTTTGGATTTTCTCCTACCATATCTATTGTGTTATAGTCTCATACATTATTTTAACACTTCTACCAAATCCAAAGTGTTTTCTATCCAATGGTACCAATTATATGCATACCCTGGCTTCAGGGCTTGAGTAGCAGGCAGTTTACTTTGGGCACGTCAGTCAGGCGGAAATTGAGAAAAATAGACCCTAGCCTGAAGAAGTTTTAAATATGTTATTTAGGCACTTTGTGTGCAGTTTGTTGCCTTCCATATCAATAGATATATACTGTATTTCTTCCTGCTTCCTGTTTAATGTAAAGCACTTTACTGATGTAAAAAGGGCTTAATAAATACATTTAATTGATTGATTGTATAGAGCAGTGATGCACCAACACGTCCACGACAGACGACAAGGACAAAGGGAATAAATACCCCCTTTTACCGTCCAGAGAGCACAGAGGAACCCTTCCCCCTTCACCTTCTCTCACTCCTCCTGTCTAGCTTCTCCCATCAGCAATAAGGGCGGCAGGTTTTAACCAAATGGCCTCTTGACTGAGCCTTAGTCATCCTCAGTCTTCATCGGGACCCAGCTCTATCTCTGGCACAAGTCTGAATTCATATCCCGAAAGAAAGAAATAACATTGTATTAGAAAGTTAGCAAAAAAATAGATAAGATCTTGCTTCCTTGGGAAGGAAAATACATGTCTATTTGTGGAAAAATCACCCTGATTAACTCTTTAGTCATATCCCAGTTTACCTATTTGCTTATGGTCTAGCCTACACCTAATGACCTGTTTTTAAAATGATGTGAGCAAAAACAGTTTCAATTACATTTGGAACGGTAAGCCAGACAAAATTAAACGGGCCTATTTATGTAATGAATATGAATTTGGAGGGCAGAAATGATTCAAGATTAAAGCATTAGACCTCTCACTAAAGGCTTCAGTCATACAAAAGTTATACTTAAATCCGAACTGGTTCTCATGCAGATTAGTAAGAATGTCTCACCCCGTGTTCAAGAATGTCCTTTTCCCCTTTATTCAGATTACAACCTCTCACTTTCACTCCAAAATATCTCTATTTTTAAAACAAGCAATAGAAAGTTAGTTGCAATTTCAGATTAATCCACCAGAAAAGACAGAACAAATAAAACAACAAATATTATGGCTAAACACAAATATTCTAATTGAGAAGAAACCATTATTTTGGGGATTTAAAAGAAAAACGTATAATCTTTGTAAATTATATCATTAATAGGGCTGATGGAGTTATCACACAAAAGTATATATGGAAATGTCTGCTCTACTTAAAATTACAACCAACTAATTTAAGCATTACCGCAAAAATGGAAGTAGGGGAGAAAGTAAGGAACTTGTCTGTCGGCCCTGAATTAAAGACCAAAATTGGTTAAAGAAAATCGTGATAAATAAAAAAGTATACCAGTTTAATTTCAGGACCAAAAATGGACAGCTGTGTGTTGCTAAATAGATGGGAAAAGATTTTGGATGTAACGAATCCATGGCACATGGTTTATGAACAGATACATAAAACTATGCCGAGTTTAGAGTTTTTCAATTTAAATTATTATACAAAATTCTTGAAAACAATAGAATGTTATATAGTGCCTTCGGAAAATATTCAGACCCCTTGACCTTTTCCACGTTTTGTTACATTACAGCCTTAATCTAAAATGTATTCAATATTTTTTCCCCCTCATCAATCTATTCACAACACCTCATAATAACAAAGCAAAAACAGGTTTTTAGACTTTTCTGCAAATTTTTTACGAAAAATAACATTTACATAAGTATTCAGACTCTTTGCTCAGTACTTTGTTGAAGCACCTTTGGCAGCACATACAGCATCAAGTCTTCTTGGGTATGACGCTACAAGCTTGGCACACCTGTATTTGGGGAGTTTCTCCCATTCGTAACAAAATGTGGATCAAGTCAAGGGGTCTGAATACTTTCCGAAGGCTCTGCAGATTTTGCTGTGAAGAGAGAGAATCATTAGATCGTTTGTTTTGGTACTGTCCAGATGTAGTTTGTTTTTTTGTCACAGGTCCAGGAATGGCCGAAAAATTGCAACAATTACCTGGAGCTAACTCTGCAGATAGCAATACTGGGTGATTTGAAAAGTCATAGCCAATAATAATAATATAGAACTCTTAGCAAAACATTTTTCTATCTTTAATTTACTGTAGAAACTACAAAAATGGGAATGTTCAGAAGAGCACAGTGGAAAAATGTATTGCAAACCGAAATCAAAACTGGATAGTGTTCAGAGATCGATGGGAGGGGCAGAGTGGAGCTGAAGGGTGGGACTAATTATAACAAGATAACTAATGTAAAATATACTGCATCCTTAAAATGTCTATAGTATGTATAAGCTGGAAGTAGAGACCTAAGTATTGTTGTCTATTAGTTTACTCCAACTAGAGGAGGGGTGGTAGGGTTATGTAACGCTCGTCGTCGTAAGGAATAGTGGACCAAAGCGCAGCGTGGTAAGGGTTCATGATTTGTATTAATATCAAAAACACTCGAACAAAGTAACCAAACGAAAGCGAACAGTTCTGTCAGGTAAACAGATACTAAACAGAAAATAACTACCCACAAAACACAGGTGGGAAAAAGGCTGCCTAAGTATGATTCCCAATCAGAGACAACGATTGGTTCCCTGATTGAGAACCACACCCGGGCAAAACATAGAAACAGAAAACATAGAAATAAAGAAACTAGAATGCCCACCCTAGTCACACCCTGGTCTAACCCAAAATAGAGAATAAAAACCTCTCTATGGTCAGGGCGTGACAGGTTAGGGGAACATAATAAAGGAAAATATATATACACAAAAATATATTTGGGGGATTGGAAATAATGCAAACAGTTCCATTGATGGAAGCCACAACCTATCTGCAATATTACATCTGATCTACCCACTAAAAAATAAAAAATAAAAATAATTAAATACAAGAACGCTATGATGGTTTGATATGCTGTGGTAGCTCGTATGTGTTTATTGGTTCAACAGATTGCTGTAGAGGTCACCAAATCCTTTGTGGACTACATCAAGACCCAGCCTGTGGTGTTTGAGGTGTTTGGTCACTACCAGAAACAGCCTACTCTCTGCAAGGAGCTCATCAGGTAACACTCGTTACCGGAAGGACAATCTTCATTCCCCTCTCTGTAATGCACTTTTCATATGGTGGTCATATAGTATTCTAGGACTTACCGTACCTGTCTCTCGCTCAAGTCAATTCAATTCAATGGGCTTTTATTGGCATGGGAAACAACATTTCCTAAGGAATAAAGACATTTCAAATGTCATATTATGGCTATATACAGTGTTGTAACAATGTGCATATAGTTAAAGTACAAAAGGGAAAATAAATAGATAATAAATATAGGTTCTCTCTCTCTCTCTCTCTCTCTCTCTCTCTCTCTCTCTCTCTCTCTCTCTCTCTCTCTCTCTCTCTCTCTCTCTCTCTCTCTCTCTCTCTCTCTCTCTCTCTCTCTCTCTCTCTCTCTCTCTCTCTCTCTCTCTCTCTCTCTCTCTCTCTCCAACCAGCCCCCTGCGTCCCAGCAGAAGGCAGTTCCCTCCAGTCATGCCCCTGTCCAAACCAGGTATAATTAGACCTCTGTCTACATCAGGATATGAATGTTGTTATTTAGTGTGTTAAACGTGAGGCTGCGTACTCTACACAATGTGTATGTATCATGCCATTGTATGGCCAGTGTACAGTTACTGCCTACAGCTCATGTCTGTTAAATTGCCTTCGTACTGTTTTTGCTGGTGTACTAGCCTGGTGAAATCAAGTTTTGTTTAGGTAACATTCTTCCACTCCTTGCCACTGCGCGTCATGGTAAAACATGACACGGAGTGGAATGATAGCTAAATAGACTGCGACCATGGCTACTGGTGTTCTGATACTCTAAGTAATGTCATGTTGTTGGGGACGTGTTACTGTGAAGCTGTAGACGATGCCACGCCCGCCGACCTGGAGAAGACCCTGGAGCTGATTCGCTACCTGGTCCCAGAGGTGTTCAATGGGGCGCTGGTGGACTCTTTGTCAGGCCACGCCCTGTCCGCCGCCGGATTGGCCGCCTCTTTTCTCCTGGAGGGGGAGGAGCCACCCAGTTTGCCAGCCCCACCCCTCTCTATATGTTCAGTTATCAGAGCCCAGAAACCGGGTTGGTTACTGTCTGTGTGCATGGGCCAATGAGAGTCTCTGAAACTAAACTTGAGCTCAATTTATATACTTTTTTACATCACTTGATGGTCAAGATGATACATTGTGAATCAGAAATACAAAAAACACCTATCGCCATTTTTGCAATTGAGATGGAGATCACAGTGTAGACTGGGCTAATAGCCAAAAGTATTGCTTCTCTTATCAAGAAAGCAATCTGATTTTACACGGTGATAGAAGGATTTCCAAAATAGGATTTAAAAAGAGGTTGTGTTTCAGGGATTTTCCACAGGCTTGGCTCTCTTCTCTTGCCTAGTTGGGTGTCAAATGTCTGGTTGACTTCCCCTACAGTTCCTCCTGTCTGGTTGACTTCCCCTACAGTTCCTCCTGTCTGGTTGACTTCCCCTACAGTTCCTCCTGTCTGGTTGACTTCCCCTACAGTTCCTCCTGTCTACTGTCTGGTTGACTTCCCCTGCAGTTCCTACTGTCTACTGTCTGGTTGACTTCCCCTGCAGTTCCTCCTGTCTACTGTCTGGTTGACTTCCCCTACAGTTCCTACTGTCTACTGTCTGGTTGACTTCCCCTGCAGTTCCTCCTGTCTACTGTCTGGTTGACTTCCCCTACAGTTCCTACTGTCTGGTTGACTTCCCCTACAGTTCCTCCTGTCTGGTTGACTTCCCCTACAGTTCCTCCTGTCTGGTTGACTTCCCCTACAGTTCCTCCTGTCTGGTTGACTTCCCCTACAGTTCCTCCTGTCTACTGTCTGGTTGACTTCCCCTACAGTTCTTCCTGTCTACTGTCTGGTTGACTTCCCCTACAGTTCCTCCTGTCTACTGTCTGGTTGACTTCCCCTACAGTTCTTCCTGTCTACTGTCTGGTTGACTTCCCCTACAGGTCCTCCTGTCTACTGTCGGGTTGACTTCCCCTACAGTTTCTCCTGTCTGGTTGACTTCCCCTACAGTTCCTCCTGTCTACTGTCTGGTTGACTTCCCCTACAGTTCCTACTGTCTACTGTCTGGTTGACTTCCCCTACAGTTCTTCCTGTCTACTGTCTGGTTGACTTCCCCTACAGTTCCTCCTGTCTGGTTGACTTCCCCTACAGTTCCTACTGTCTACTGTCTGGTTGACTTCCCCTACAGTTCCTACTGTCTACTGTCTGGTTGACTTCCCCTACAGTTTCTCCTGTCTACTGTCTGGTTGACTTCCCCTACAGTTCCTACTGTCTACTGTCTGGTTGACTTCCCCTACAGTTCCTACTGTCTGGTTGACTTCCCCTACAGTTCCTACTGTCTACTGTCTGGTTGACTTCCCCTACAGTTTCTCCTGTCTACTGTCTGGTTGACTTCCCCTACAGTTCCTCCTGTCTGGTTGACTTCCCCTACAGTTCCTCCTGTCTGGTTGACTTCCCCTACAGTTCTTCCTGTCTACTGTCTGGTTGACTTCCCCTACAGTTCCTCCTGTCTGGTTGACTTCCCCTACAGTTCTTCCTGTCTACTGTCTGGTTGACTTCCCCTACAGTTCTTCCTGTCTGGTTGACTTCCCCTACAGTTCCTCCTGTCTGGTTGACTTCCCCTACAGTTCCTCCTGTCTGGTTGACTTCCCCTACAGTTCTTCCTGTCTGGTTGACTTCCCCTACAGTTCTTCCTGTCTGGTTGACTTCCCCTACAGTTCTTCCTGTCTGGTTGACTTCCCCTACAGTTCCTCCTGTCTGGTTGACTTCCCCTACAGTTCTTCCTGTCTGGTTGACTTCCCCTACAGTTCCTCCTGTCTGGTTGACTTCCCCTACAGTTTCTCCTGTCTGGTTGACTTCCCCTACAGTTCCTCTTGTCTGGTTGACTTCCCCTACAGTTTCTCCTGTCTACTGTCTGGTTGACTTCCCCTACAGTTCCTCCTGTCTGGTTGACTTCCCCTACAGTTTCTCCTGTCTACTGTCTGGTTGACTTCCCCTACAGTTCCTCCTGTCTGGTTGACTTCCCTTACAGTTCCTCCTGTCTGGTTGACTTCCCCTACAGTTTCTCCTGTCTACTGTCTGGTTGACTTCCCCTACAGTTTCTCCTGTCTACTGTCGGGTTGACTTCCCCTACAGTTTCTCCTGTCTACTGTCTGGTTGACTTCCCCTACAGTTTCTCCTGTCTACTGTCGGGTTGACTTCCCCTACAGTTCCTCCTGTCTGGTTGACTTCCCCTACAGTTTCTCCTGTCTACTGTCGGGTTGACTTCCCCTACAGTTTCTCCTGTCTCCTGTCTGGTTGACTTCCCCTACAGTTCCTCCTGTCTACTGTCTGGTTGACTTCCCCTACAGTTCCTCCTGTCTGGTTGACTTCCCCTACAGTTTCTCCTGTCTACTGTCGGGTTGACTTCCCCTACAGTTCCTCCTGTCTCCTGTCTGGTTGACTTCCCCTACAGTTCCTCCTGTCTGGTTGACTTCCCCTACAGTTCCTCCTGTCTACTGTCTGGTTGACTTCCCCTACAGTTCCTCCTGTCTGGTTGACTTCCCCTACAGTTCCTACTGTCTACTGTCTGGTTGACTTCCCCTACAGTTCCTACTGTCTGGTTGACTTCCCCTACAGTTCCTCCTGTCTACTGTCTGGTTGACTTCCCCTAGAGTTCCTACTGTCTACTGTCTGGTTGACTTCCCCTACAGTTTCTCCTGTCTACTCTCTGGTTGACTTCCCCTACAGTTCCTACTGTCTGGTTGACTTCCCCTACAGTTCCTACTGTCTGGTTGACTTCCCCTACAGTTCCTACTGTCTACTGTCGGGTTGACTTCCCCTACAGTTCCTTCTGTCTGGTTGACTTCCCCTACAGTTCCTCCTGTCTGGTTGACTTCCCCTACAGTTTCTCCTGTCTACTGTCTGGTTGACTTCCCCTACAGTTCCTCCTGTCTGGTTGACTTCCCCTACAGTTCCTCCTGTCTGGTTGACATCCCCTACAGTTTCTCCTGTCTACTGTCTGGTTGACTTCCCCTACAGTTTCTCCTGTCTACTGTCGGGTTGACTTCCCCTACAGTTTCTCCTGTCTACTGTCTGGTTGACTTCCCCTACAGTTTCTCCTGTCTACTGTCGGGTTGACTTCCCCTACAGTTCCTCCTGTCTGGTTGACGTCCCCTACAGTTTCTCCTGTCTACTGTCGGGTTGACTTCCCCTACAGTTTCTCCTGTCTCCTGTCTGGTTGACTTCCCCTACAGTTCCTCCTGTCTACTGTCTGGTTGACTTCCCCTACAGTTCCTCCTGTCTGGTTGACTTCCCCTACAGTTTCTCCTGTCTACTGTCGGGTTGACTTCCCCTACAGTTCCTCCTGTCTCCTGTCTGGTTGACTTCCCCTACAGTTCCTCCTGTCTGGTTGACTTCCCCTACAGTTCCTCCTGTCTACTGTCTGGTTGACTTCCCCTACAGTTCCTCCTGTCTGGTTGACTTCCCCTACAGTTCCTACTGTCTACTGTCTGGTTGACTTCCCCTACAGTTCCTACTGTCTGGTTGACTTCCCCTACAGTTCCTCCTGTCTACTGTCTGGTTGACTTCCCCTAGAGTTCCTACTGTCTACTGTCTGGTTGACTTCCCCTACAGTTTCTCCTGTCTACTCTCTGGTTGACTTCCCCTACAGTTCCCACTGTCTGGTTGACTTCCCCTACAGTTCCTACTGTCTGGTTGACTTCCCCTACAGTTCCTACTGTCTACTGTCGGGTTGACTTCCCCTACAGTTCCTCCTGTCTACTGTCTGGTTGACTTCCCCTACAGTTCCTCCTGTCTGGTTGACTTCCCCTACAGTTTCTCCTGTCTACTGTCGGGTTGACTTCCCCTACAGTTCCTCCTGTCTCCTGTCTGGTTGACTTCCCCTACAGTTCCTCCTGTCTGGTTGACTTCCCCTACAGTTCCTCCTGTCTACTGTCTGGTTGACTTCCCCTACAGTTCCTCCTGTCTGGTTGACTTCCCCTACAGTTCCTACTGTCTACTGTCTGGTTGACTTCCCCTACAGTTCCTACTGTCTGGTTGACTTCCCCTACAGTTCCTCCTGTCTACTGTCTGGTTGACTTCCCCTAGAGTTCCTACTGTCTACTGTCTGGTTGACTTCCCCTACAGTTTCTCCTGTCTACTCTCTGGTTGACTTCCCCTACAGTTCCTACTGTCTGGTTGACTTCCCCTACAGTTCCTACTGTCTGGTTGACTTCCCCTACAGTTCCTACTGTCTACTGTCGGGTTGACTTCCCCTACAGTTCCTTCTGTCTGGTTGACTTCCCCTACAGTTCCTCCTGTCTGGTTGACTTCCCCTACAGTTTCTCCTGTCTACTGTCTGGTTGACTTCCCCTACAGTTCCTCCTGTCTGGTTGACTTCCCCTACAGTTCCTCCTGTCTGGTTGACTTCCCCTATAGTTTCTCCTGTCTACTGTCTGGTTGACTTCCCCTACAGTTTCTCCTGTCTACTGTCGGGTTGACTTCCCCTACAGTTTCTCCTGTCTACTGTCTGGTTGACTTCCCCTACAGTTTCTCCTGTCTACTGTCGGGTTGACTTCCCCTACAGTTCCTCCTGTCTGGTTGACGTCCCCTACAGTTTCTCCTGTCTACTGTCGGGTTGACTTCCCCTACAGTTTCTCCTGTCTCCTGTCTGGTTGACTTCCCCTACAGTTCCTCCTGTCTACTGTCTGGTTGACTTCCCCTACAGTTCCTCCTGTCTGGTTGACTTCCCCTACAGTTTCTCCTGTCTACTGTCGGGTTGACTTCCCCTACAGTTCCTCCTGTCTCCTGTCTGGTTGACTTCCCCTACAGTTCCTCCTGTCTGGTTGACTTCCCCTACAGTTCCTCCTGTCTACTGTCTGGTTGACTTCCCCTACAGTTCCTCCTGTCTGGTTGACTTCCCCTACAGTTCCTACTGTCTACTGTCTGGTTGACTTCCCCTACAGTTCCTACTGTCTGGTTGACTTCCCCTACAGTTCCTCCTGTCTACTGTCTGGTTGACTTCCCCTAGAGTTCCTACTGTCTACTGTCTGGTTGACTTCCCCTACAGTTTCTCCTGTCTACTCTCTGGTTGACTTCCCCTACAGTTCCTACTGTCTGGTTGACTTCCCCTACAGTTCCTACTGTCTGGTTGACTTCCCCTACAGTTCCTACTGTCTGGTTGACTTCCCCTACAGTTCCTACTGTCTACTGTTGGGTTGACTTCCCCTACAGTTCCTTCTGTCTGGTTGACTTCCCCTACAGTTCCTCCTGTCTGGTTGACTTCCCCTACAGTTTCTCCTGTCTACTGTCTGGTTGACTTCCCCTACAGTTCCTCCTGTCTGGTTGACTTCCCCTACAGTTCCTCCTGTCTGGTTGACTTCCCCTACAGTTTCTCCTGTCTACTGTCTGGTTGACTTACCCTACAGTTTCTCCTGTCTACTGTCGGGTTGACTTCCCCTACAGTTTCTCCTGTCTACTGTCTGGTTGACTTCCCCTACAGTTTCTCCTGTCTACTGTCGGGTTGACTTCCCCTACAGTTCCTCCTGTCTGGTTGACTTCCCCTACAGTTTCTCCTGTCTACTGTCGGGTTGACTTCCCCTACAGTTTCTCCTGTCTCCTGTCTGGTTGACTTCCCCTACAGTTCCTCCTGTCTACTGTCTGGTTGACTTCCCCTACAGTTCCTCCTGTCTGGTTGACTTCCCCTACAGTTTCTCCTGTCTACTGTCGGGTTGAATTCCCCTACAGTTCCTCCTGTCTCCTGTCTGGTTGACTTCCCCTACAGTTCCTCCTGTCTGGTTGACTTCCCCTAGAGTTCCTCCTGTCTACTGTCTGGTTGACTTCCCCTACAGTTCCTCCTGTCTGGTTGACTTCCCCTACAGTTCCTACTGTCTACTGTCTGGTTGACTTCCCCTACAGTTCCTACTGTCTGGTTGACTTCCCCTACAGTTCCTCCTGTCTACTGTCTGGTTGACTTCCCCTAGAGTTCCTACTGTCTACTGTCTGGTTGACTTCCCCTACAGTTTCTCCTGTCTACTCTCTGGTTGACTTCCCCTACAGTTCCTACTGTCTGGTTGACTTCCCCTACAGTTCCTACTGTCTGGTTGACTTCCCCTACAGTTCCTACTGTCTACTGTCGGGTTGACTTCCCCTACAGTTCCTTCTGTCTGGTTGACTTCCCCTACAGTTCCTACTGTCTACTGTCGGGTTGACTTCCCCTACAGTTCCTCCTGTCTGGTTGACTTCCCCTACAGTTCCTCCTGTCTGGTTGACTTCCCCTACAGTTCTTCCTGTCTACTGTCTGGTTGTCTTCCCCTACAGTTCCTACTGTCTACTGTCTGGTTGACTTCCCCTACAGTTCCTACTGTCTGGTTGACTTCCCCTACAGTTCCTACTGTCTGGTTGACTTCCCCTACAGTTCCTACTGTCTGGTTGACTTCCCCTACAGTTCCTACTGTCTGGTTGACTTCCCCTACAGTTCCTACTGTCTACTGTTGGGTTGACTTCCCCTACAGTTCCTTCTGTCTGGTTGACTTCCCTTACAGTTCCTCCTGTCTGGTTGACTTCCCCTACAGTTTCTCCTGTCTACTGTCTGGTTGACTTCCCCTACAGTTCCTCCTGTCTGGTTGACTTCCCCTACAGTTCCTCCTGTCTGGTTGACTTCCCCTACAGTTTCTCCTGTCTACTGTCTGGTTGACTTACCCTACAGTTTCTCCTGTCTACTGTCGGGTTGACTTCCCCTACAGTTTCTCCTGTCTACTGTCTGGTTGACTTCCCCTACAGTTTCTCCTGTCTACTGTCGGGTTGACTTCCCCTACAGTTCCTCCTGTCTGGTTGACTTCCCCTACAGTTTCTCCTGTCTACTGTCGGGTTGACTTCCCCTACAGTTTCTCCTGTCTCCTGTCTGGTTGACTTCCCCTACAGTTCCTCCTGTCTACTGTCTGGTTGACTTCCCCTACAGTTCCTCCTGTCTGGTTGACTTCCCCTACAGTTTCTCCTGTCTACTGTCGGGTTGAATTCCCCTACAGTTCCTCCTGTCTCCTGTCTGGTTGACTTCCCCTACAGTTCCTCCTGTCTGGTTGACTTCCCCTAGAGTTCCTCCTGTCTACTGTCTGGTTGACTTCCCCTACAGTTCCTCCTGTCTGGTTGACTTCCCCTACAGTTCCTACTGTCTACTGTCTGGTTGACTTCCCCTACAGTTCCTACTGTCTGGTTGACTTCCCCTACAGTTCCTCCTGTCTACTGTCTGGTTGACTTCCCCTAGAGTTCCTACTGTCTACTGTCTGGTTGACTTCCCCTACAGTTTCTCCTGTCTACTCTCTGGTTGACTTCCCCTACAGTTCCTACTGTCTGGTTGACTTCCCCTACAGTTCCTACTGTCTGGTTGACTTCCCCTACAGTTCCTACTGTCTACTGTCGGGTTGACTTCCCCTACAGTTCCTTCTGTCTGGTTGACTTCCCCTACAGTTCCTACTGTCTACTGTCGGGTTGACTTCCCCTACAGTTCCTCCTGTCTGGTTGACTTCCCCTACAGTTCCTCCTGTCTGGTTGACTTCCCCTACAGTTCTTCCTGTCTACTGTCTGGTTGTCTTCCCCTACAGTTCCTACTGTCTACTGTCTGGTTGACTTCCCCTACAGTTCCTACTGTCTGGTTGACTTCCCCTACAGTTCCTACTGTCTGGTTGACTTCCCCTACAGTTCCTACTGTCTACTGTCGGGTTGACTTCCCCTACAGTTCCTCCTGTCTGGTTGACTTCCCCTACAGTTCCTCCTGTCTGGTTGACTTCCCCTACAGTTCTTCCTGTCTACTGTCGGGTTGACTTCCCCTACAGTTCCTCCTGTCTGGTTGACTTCCCCTACAGTTCCTCCTGTCTGGTTGACTTCCCCTACAGTTCCTCCTGTCTGGTTGACTTCCCCTACAGTTCCTCCTGTCTGGTTGACTTCCCCTACAGTTCCTACTGTCTGGTTGACTTCCCCTACAGTTCCTCCTGTCTACTGTCGGGTTGACTTCCCCTACAGTTCCTACTGTCTACTGTCTGGTTGACTTCCCCTACAGTTCCTACTGTCTGGTTGACTTCCCCTACAGTTCCTACTGTCTACTTTCTGGTTGACTTCCCCTACAGTTCCTACTGTCTACTGTCTGGTTGACTTCCCCTACAGTTCCTACTGTCTGGTTGACTTCCCCTACAGTTCCTACTGTCTGGTTGACTTCCCCTACAGTTCCTACTGTCTACTGTCTGGTTGACTTCCCCTACAGTTCCTACTGTCTACTGTCTGGTTGACTTCCCCTACAGTTCTTCCTGTCTACTGTCTGGTTGACTTCCCCTACAGTTCCTCCTGTCTGGTTGACTTCCCCTACAGTTCCTACTGTCTACTGTCTGGTTGACTTCCCCTACAGTTCTTCCTGTCTACTGTCTGGTTGACTTCCCCTACAGTTCCTCCTGTCTGGTTGACTTCCCCTACAGTTCTTCCTGTCTACTGTCTGGTTGACTTCCCCTACAGTTCCTCCTGTCTACTGTCAGGTTGACTTCCCCTACAGTTCCTCCTGTCTGGTTGACTTCCCCTACAGTTCCTACTGTCTACTGTCTGGTTGACTTCCCCTACAGTTCCTACTGTCTGGTTGACTTCCCCTACAGTTCTTCCTGTCTACTGTCTGGTTGACTTCCCCTACAGTTCCTAATGTCTACTGTCTGGTTGACTTCCCCTACAGTTCCTCCTGTCTGGTTGACTTCCCCTACAGTTCCTACTGTCTACTGTCTGGTTGACTTCCCCTACAGTTCCTCCTGTCTGGTTGACTTCCCCTACAGTTCCTACTGTCTGGTTGACTTCCCCTACAGTTCCTCCTGTCTACTGTCTGGTTGACTTCCCCTACAGTTCCTACTGTCTGGTTGACTTCCCCTACAGTTCCTACTGTCTACTGTCTGGTTGACTTCCCCTACAGTTCTTCCTGTCTACTGTCTGGTTGACTTCCCCTACAGTTCTTCCTGTCTACTGTCTGGTTGACTTCCCCTACAGTTCCTACTGTCTGGTTGACTTCCCCTACAGTTTCTCCTGTCTACTGTCTGGTTGACTTCCCCTACAGTTCCTCCTGTCTACTGTCGGGTTGACTTCCCCTACAGTTCCTACTGTCTACTGTCTGGTTGACTTCCCCTACAGTTCCTACTGTCTGGTTGACTTCCCCTACAGTTCCTACTGTCTACTCTCTGGTTGACTTCCCCTACAGTTCCTACTGTCTGGTTGACTTCCCCTACAGTTCCTACTGTCTACTGTCTGGTTGACTTCCCCTACAGTTCCTACTGTCTACTGTCTGGTTGACTTCCCCTACAGTTCCTACTGTCGGGTTGACTTCCCCTACAGTTCCTCCTGTCTGGTTGACTTCCCCTACAGTTTCTCCTGTCTACTGTCTGGTTGACTTCCCCTACAGTTCCTCCTGTCTGGTTGACTTCCCCTACAGTTCCTACTGTCTACTGTCTGGTTGACTTCCCCTACAGTTCCTACTGTCTGGTTGACTTCCCCTACAGTTCCTCCTGTCTACTGTCTGGTTGACTTCCCCTACAGTTCCTCCTGTCTACTGTCTGGTTGACTTCCCCTACAGTTCCTCCTGTCTAGTTGACTTCCCCTACAGTTCTTCCTGTCTGGTTGACTTCCCCTACAGTTCCTCCTGTCGGGTTGACTTCCCCTACAGTTCCTCCTGTCTGGTTGACTTCCCCTACAGTTTCTCCTGTCTACTGTCTGGTTGACTTCCCCTACAGTTCCTCCTGTCTGGTTGACTTCCCCTACAGTTCCTACTGTCTACTGTCTGGTTGACTTCCCCTACAGTTCCTCCTGTCTAGTTGACTTCCCCTACAGTTCCTCCTGTCTACTGTCTGGTTGACTTCCCCTACAGTTCCTCCTGTCTACTGTCTGGTTGACTTCCCCTACAGTTCCTCCTGTCTAGTTGACTTCCCCTACAGTTCTTCCTGTCTGGTTGACTTCCCCTACAGTTCCTCCTGTCTGGTTGACTTCCCCTACAGTTCCTCCTGTCTGGTTGACTTCCCCTACAGTTCCTCCTGTCTGGTTGACTTCCCCTACAGTTCCTCCTGTCTGGTTGACTTCCCCTACAGTTCCTCCTGTCTGGTTGACTTCCCCTACAGTTCCTCCTGTCTGGTTGACTTCCCCTACAGTTCCTCCTGTCTGGTTGACTTCCCCTACAGTTCCTACTATCTGGTTGACTTCCCCTACAGTTCCTACTGTCTGGTTGACTTCCCCTACAGTTCCTACTGTCTACTGTCTGGTTGACTTCCCCTACAGTTCCTCCTGTCTACTGTCTGGTTGACTTCCCCTACAGTTCCTACTGTCTACTGTCTGGTTGACTTCCCCTACAGTTCCTACTGTCTACTGTCTGGTTGACTTCCCCTACAGTTCCTCCTGTCTACTGTCTGGTTGACTTCCCCTACAGTTCCTACTGTCTACTGTCTGGTTGACTTCCCCTACAGTTCCTCCTCTCTGGTTGACTTCCCCTACAGTTCCTACTATCTGGTTGACTTCCCCTACAGTTCCTACTGTCTGGTTGACTTCCCCTACAGTTCCTACTGTCTACTGTCTGGTTGACTTCCCCTACAGTTCCTCCTGTCTACTGTCTGGTTGACTTCCCCTACAGTTCCTACTGTCTACTGTCTGGTTGACTTCCCCTAAAGTTCTTCCTGTCTACTGTCTGGTTGACTTCCCCTACAGTTCTTCCTGTCTACTGTCTGGTTGACTTCCCTTACAGTTTCTACTGTCTGGTTGACTTCCCCTACAGTTCCTACTGTCTACTGTCTGGTTGACTTCCCCTACAGTTCCTCCTGTCTGGTTGACTTCCCCTACAGTTCTTCCTGTCTACTGTCTGGTTGACTTCCCCTACAGTTCCTCCTGTCTGGTTGACTTCCCCTACAGTTCCTCCTGTCTACTGTCTGGTTGACTTCCCCTACAGTACCTCCTGTCTACTGTCTGGTTGACTTCCCCTACAGTTCTTCCTGTCTGGTTGACTTCCCCTACAGTTCTTCCTGTCTACTGTCTGGTTGACTTCCCCTACAGTTCCTACTGTCTTCCTGTCTGGTTGACTTCCCCTACAGTTCCTCCTGTCTGGTTGACTTCCCCTACAGTTCCTACTGTCTGGTTGACTTCCCCTACAGTTTCTCCTGTCTACTGTCGGGTTGACTTCCCCTACAGTTCCTCCTGTCTGGTTGACTTCTCCTACAGTTCTTCCTGTCTACTGTCTGGTTGACTTCCCCTACAGTTCCTACTGTCTACTGTCTGGTTGACTTCCCCTACAGTTCCTACTGTCTACTGTTTGGTTGACTTCCCCTACAGTTCCTCCTGTCTACTGTCTGGTTGACTTCCCCTACAGTTCCTCCTGTCTACTGTCTGGTTGACTTCCCCTACAGTTCCTCCTGTCTGGTTGACTTCCCCTACAGTTCCTCCTGTCTGGTTGACTTCCCCTACAGTTCCTCCTGTCTACTGTCTGGTTGACTTCTCCTACAGTTCCTCCTGTCTGGTTGACTTCCCCTACAGTTCCTCCTGTCTGGTTGACTTCCCCTACAGTTCCTACTGTCTAGTTGACTTCCCCTACAGTTCCTACTGTCTACTGTCTGGTTGACTTCCCCTACAGTTCATCCTGTCTACTGTTGGGTTGACTTCCCCTACAGTTCCTCCTGTCTGGTTGACTTCCCCTACAGTTCTTCCTGTCTACTGTCTGGTTGACTTCCCCTACAGTTCCTCCTGTCTGGTTGACTTCCCCTACAGTTCCTCCTGTCTGGTTGACTTCCCCTACAGTTCCTACTGTCTGGTTGACTTCCCCTACAGTTCCTCCTGTCTGGTTGACTTCCCCTACAGTTCCTCCTGTCTGGTTGACTTCCCCTACAGTTTCTCCTGTCTACTGTCTGGTTGACTTCCCCTACAGTTCCTCCTGTCTGGTTGACTTCCCCTACAGTTCCTACTGTCTACTGTCTGGTTGACTTCCCCTACAGTTCCTACTGTCTACTGTCTGGTTGACTTCCCCTACAGTTCTTCCTGTCTGGTTGACTTCCCCTACAGTTCTTCCTGTCTACTGTCTGGTTGACTTCCCCTACAGTTCTTCCTGTCTACTGTCTGGTTGACTTCCCTTACAGTTTCTACTGTCTGGTTGACTTCCCCTACAGTTCCTACTGTCTACTGTCTGGTTGACTTCCCCTACAGTTCCTCCTGTCTGGTTGACTTCCCCTACAGTTCTTCCTGTCTACTGTCTGGTTGACTTCCCCTACAGTTCCTCCTGTCTGGTTGACTTCCCCTACAGTTCCTCCTGTCTGGTTGACTTCCCCTACAGTTTCTCCTGTCTACTGTCTGGTTGACTTCCCCTACAGTTCCTCCTGTCTGGTTGACTTCCCCTACAGTTCCTACTGTCTACTGTCTGGTTGACTTCCCCTACAGTTCCTACTGTCTACTGTCTGGTTGACTTCCCCTACAGTTCTTCCTGTCTGGTTGACTTCCCCTACAGTTCTTCCTGTCTACTGTCTGGTTGACTTCCCCTACAGTTCTTCCTGTCTACTGTCTGGTTGACTTCCCTTACAGTTTCTACTGTCTGGTTGACTTCCCCTACAGTTCCTACTGTCTACTGTCTGGTTGACTTCCCCTACAGTTCCTCCTGTCTGGTTGACTTCCCCTACAGTTCTTCCTGTCTACTGTCTGGTTGACTTCCCCTACAGTTCCTCCTGTCTGGTTGACTTCCCCTACAGTTCCTCCTGTCTACTGTCTGGTTGACTTCCCCTACAGTACCTCCTGTCTACTGTCTGGTTGACTTCCCCTACAGTTCTTCCTGTCTGGTTGACTTCCCCTACAGTTCTTCCTGTCTACTGTCTGGTTGACTTCCCCTACAGTTCCTACTGTCTTCCTGTCTGGTTGACTTCCCCTACAGTTCCTCCTGTCTGGTTGACTTCCCCTACAGTTCCTCCTGTCTGGTTGACTTCCCCTACAGTTCCTACTGTCTACTGTCTGGTTGACTTCCCCTACAGTTCCTCCTGTCTGGTTGACTTCCCCTACAGTTTCTCCTGTCTACTGTCGGGTTGACTTCCCCTACAGATCCTCCTGTCTGGTTGACTTCTCCTACAGTTCTTCCTGTCTACTGTCTGGTTGACTTCCCCTACAGTTCCTACTGTCTACTGTCTGGTTGACTTCCCCTACAGTTCCTACTGTCTACTGTCTGGTTGACTTCCCCTACAGTTCCTCCTGTCTACTGTTTGGTTGACTTCCCCTACAGTTCCTCCTGTCTGGTTGACTTCCCCTACAGTTCCTCCTGTCTGGTTGACTTCCCCTACAGTTCCTCCTGTCTGGTTGACTTCCCCTACAGTTCCTCCTGTCTGGTTGACTTCCCCTACAGTTCCTCCTGTCTGGTTGACTTCCCCTACAGTTCCTCCTGTCTACTGTCTGGTTGACTTCCCCTACAGTTCTTCCTGTCTACTGTCTGGTTGACTTCCCCTACAGTTCCTCCTGTCTGGTTGACTTCCCCTACAGTTCCTCCTGTCTGGTTGACTTCCCCTACAGTTCCTACTGTCTGGTTGACTTCCCCTACAGTTCCTACTGTCTACTGTCTGGTTGACTTCCCCTACAGTTCCTCCTGTCTACTGTCTGGTTGACTTCCCCTACAGTTCCTCCTGTCTGGTTGACTTCCCCTACAGTTCCTCCTGTCTGGTTGACTTCCCCTACAGTTCCTCCTGTCTGGTTGACTTCCCCTACTGTTCCTACTGTCTGGTTGACTTCCCCTACAGTTCCTCCTGTCTGGTTGACTTCCCCTACAGTTCCTCCTGTCTGGTTGACTTCCCCTACAGTTCTTCCTGTCTACTGTCTGGTTGACTTCCCCTACAGTTCCTCCTGTCTGGTTGACTTCCCCTACAGTTCCTCCTGTCTACTGTCTGGTTGACTTCCCCTACAGTACCTCCTGTCTACTGTCTGGTTGACTTCCCCTACAGTTCTTCCTGTCTGGTTGACTTCCCCTACAGTTCTTCCTGTCTACTGTCTGGTTGACTTCCCCTACAGTTCCTACTGTCTTCCTGTCTGGTTGACTTCCCCTACAGTTCCTCCTGTCTGGTTGACTTCCCCTACAGTTCCTCCTGTCTGGTTGACTTCCCCTACAGTTCCTACTGTCTACTGTCTGGTTGACTTCCCCTACAGTTCCTCCTGTCTGGTTGACTTCCCCTACAGTTTCTCCTGTCTACTGTCGGGTTGACTTCCCCTACAGTTCCTCCTGTCTGGTTGACTTCTCCTACAGTTCTTCCTGTCTACTGTCTGGTTGACTTCCCCTACAGTTCCTACTGTCTACTGTCTGGTTGACTTCCCCTACAGTTCCTACTGTCTACTGTCTGGTTGACTTCCCCTACAGTTCCTCCTGTCTACTGTCTGGTTGACTTCCCCTACAGTTCCTCCTGTCTACTGTCTGGTTGACTTCCCCTACAGTTCCTCCTGTCTGGTTGACTTCCCCTACAGTTCCTCCTGTCTGGTTGACTTCCCCTACAGTTCCTCCTGTCTACTGTCTGGTTGACTTCCCCTACAGTTCCTCCTGTCTGGTTGACTTCCCCTACAGTTCCTCCTGTCTGGTTGACTTCCCCTACAGTTCCTACTGTCTGGTTGACTTCCCCTACAGTTCCTACTGTCTACTGTCTGGTTGACTTCCCCTACAGTTCATCCTGTCTACTGTCGGGTTGACTTCCCCTACAGTTCCTCCTGTCTGGTTGACTTCCCCTACAGTTCTTCCTGTCTACTGTCTGGTTGACTTCCCCTACAGTTCCTCCTGTCTGGTTGACTTCCCCTACAGTTCCTCCTGTCTGGTTGACTTCCCCTACAGTTCCTACTGTCTGGTTGACTTCCCCTACAGTTCCTCCTGTCTGGTTGACTTCCCCTACAGTTCCTCCTGTCTGGTTGACTTCCCCTACAGTTTCTCCTGTCTACTGTCTGGTTGACTTCCCCTACAGTTCCTCCTGTCTGGTTGACTTCCCCTACAGTTCCTACTGTCTACTGTCTGGTTGACTTCCCCTACAGTTCCTACTGTCTACTGTCTGGTTGACTTCCCCTACAGTTCTTCCTGTCTGGTTGACTTCCCCTACAGTTCTTCCTGTCTACTGTCTGGTTGACTTCCCCTACAGTTCTTCCTGTCTACTGTCTGGTTGACTTCCCTTACAGTTTCTACTGTCTGGTTGACTTCCCCTACAGTTCCTACTGTCTACTGTCTGGTTGACTTCCCCTACAGTTCCTCCTGTCTGGTTGACTTCCCCTACAGTTCTTCCTGTCTACTGTCTGGTTGACTTCCCCTACAGTACCTCCTGTCTGGTTGACTTCCCCTACAGTTCCTCCTGTCTGGTTGACTTCCCCTACAGTTTCTCCTGTCTACTGTCTGGTTGACTTCCCCTACAGTTCCTCCTGTCTGGTTGACTTCCCCTACAGTTCCTACTGTCTACTGTCTGGTTGACTTCCCCTACAGTTCCTACTGTCTACTGTCTGGTTGACTTCCCCTACAGTTCTTCCTGTCTGGTTGACTTCCCCTACAGTTCTTCCTGTCTACTGTCTGGTTGACTTCCCCTACAGTTCTTCCTGTCTACTGTCTGGTTGACTTCCCTTACAGTTTCTACTGTCTGGTTGACTTCCCCTACAGTTCCTACTGTCTACTGTCTGGTTGACTTCCCCTACAGTTCCTCCTGTCTGGTTGACTTCCCCTACAGTTCTTCCTGTCTACTGTCTGGTTGACTTCCCCTACAGTTCCTCCTGTCTGGTTGACTTCCCCTACAGTTCCTCCTGTCTACTGTCTGGTTGACTTCCCCTACAGTACCTCCTGTCTACTGTCTGGTTGACTTCCCCTACAGTTCTTCCTGTCTGGTTGACTTCCCCTACAGTTCTTCCTGTCTACTGTCTGGTTGACTTCCCCTACAGTTCCTACTGTCTTCCTGTCTGGTTGACTTCCCCTACAGTTCCTCCTGTCTGGTTGACTTCCCCTACAGTTCCTCCTGTCTGGTTGACTTCCCCTACAGTTCCTACTGTCTACTGTCTGGTTGACTTCCCCTACAGTTCCTCCTGTCTGGTTGACTTCCCCTACAGTTTCTCCTGTCTACTGTCGGGTTGACTTCCCCTACAGATCCTCCTGTCTGGTTGACTTCTCCTACAGTTCCTACTGTCTACTGTCTGGTTGACTTCCCCTACAGTTTCTCCTGTCTACTGTCTGGTTGACTTCCCCTACAGTTCCTACTGTCTACTGTCTGGTTGACTTCCCCTACAGTTCCTACTGTCTACTGTCTGGTTGACTTCCCCTACAGTTCCTCCTGTCTACTGTTTGGTTGACTTCCCCTACAGTTCCTCCTGTCTGGTTGACTTCCCCTACAGTTCCTCCTGTCTGGTTGACTTCCCCTACAGTTCCTCCTGTCTGGTTGACTTCCCCTACAGTTCCTCCTGTCTGGTTGACTTCCCCTACAGTTCCTCCTGTCTGGTTGACTTCCCCTACAGTTCCTCCTGTCTACTCTCTGGTTGACTTCCCCTACAGTTCTTCCTGTCTACTGTCTGGTTGACTTCCCCTACAGTTCCTCCTGTCTGGTTGACTTCCCCTACAGTTCCTCCTGTCTGGTTGACTTCCCCTACAGTTCCTACTGTCTGGTTGACTTCCCCTACAGTTCCTACTGTCTACTGTCTGGTTGACTTCCCCTACAGTTCCTCCTGTCTACTGTCAGGTTGACTTCCCCTACAGTTCCTCCTGTCTGGTTGACTTCCCCTACAGTTCTTCCTGTCTACTGTCTGTTTGACTTCCCCTACAGTTCCTCCTGTCTGGTTGACTTCCCCTACAGTTCCTCCTGTCTGGTTGACTTCCCCTACTGTTCCTACTGTCTGGTTGACTTCCCCTACAGTTCCTCCTGTCTGGTTGACTTCCCCTACAGTTCCTCCTGTCTGGTTGACTTCCCCTACAGTTCTTCCTGTCTACTGTCTGGTTGACTTCCCCTACAGTTTCTCCTGTCTACTGTCTGGTTGACTTCCCCTACAGTTCCTCCTGTCTGGTTGACTTCCCCTACAGTTCTTCCTGTCTACTGTCTGGTTGACTTCCCCTACAGTTTCTCCTGTCTACTGTCTGGTTGACTTCCCCTACAGTTCCTCCTGTCTGGTTGACTTCCCCTACAGTTCCTCCTGTCTACTGTCGGGTTCCTCCAGTGATTTCTTCCTCAACTGGATTTATATTAGTAGCTTCCATAAATAACTCTTTATGAATTAGAGTAATTGAGAACTGGGTAACAGACAGTCTTCATAGTAATTGATAGAGGTGGGTAACAGACAGTCTTCATGGTAATTGATAGAACTGGGTAACAGACAGTCTTCATAGTAATTGATAGAACTGGGTAACAGACAGTCTTCATAGTAATTGATAGAACTGGGTAACAGACAGTCTTCATGGTAATTGATAGAACTGGGTAACAGACAGTCTTCATGGTAATTGATAGAACTGGGTAACAGACAGTCGTCATGGTAATTGATAGAACTGGGTAACAGACAGTCTTCATGGTAATTGATAGAACTGGGTAACAGACAGTCTTCATGGTAATTGATAGAACTGGGTAACAGACAGTCTTCATAGTAATTGATAGAACTGGGTAACAGACAGTCTTCATGGTAATTGATAGAGGTGGGTAACAGACAGTCTTCATAGTAATTGATAGAGGTGGGTAACAGACAGTCGTCATGGTAATTGATAGAACTGGGTAACAGACAGTCTTCATGGTAATTGATAGAACTGGGTAACAGACAGTCTTCATAGTAATTGATAGAACTGGGTAACAGACAGTCTTCATAGTAATTGATAGAGGTGGGTAACAGACAGTCTTCATGGTAATTGATAGAACTGGGTAACAGACAGTCTTCATAGTAATTGATAGAACTGGGTAACAGACAGTCTTCATAGTAATTGATAGAGGTGGGTAACAGACAGTCGTCATGGTAATTGATAGAGATGGGTAACAGACAGTCTTCATAGTAATTGATAGAACTGGGTAACAGACAGTCTTCATGGTAATTGATAGAGGTGGGTAACAGACAGTCGTCATGGTAATTGATAGAGGTGGGTAACAGACAGTCTTCATAGTAATTGATAGAACTGGGTAACAGACAGTCTTCATGGTAATTGATAGAGGTGGGTAACAGACAGTCTTCATGGTAATTGATAGAACTGGGTAACAGACAGTCGTCATGGTAATTGATAGAGGTGGGTAACAGACAGTCTTCATGGTAATTGATAGAGATGGGTAACAGACAGTCGTCATGGTAATTGATAGAGGTGGGTAACAGACAGTCTTCATAGTAATTGATAGAACTGGGTAACAGACAGTCTTCATAGTAATTGATAGAGGTGGGTAACAGACAGTCGTCATGGTAATTGATGGAGGTGGGTAACAGACAGTCTTCATAGTAATTGATAGAACTGGGTAACAGACAGTCGTCATGGTAATTGATGGAGGTGGGTAACAGACAGTCTTCATGGTAATTGATAGAGGTGGGTAACAGACAGTCTTCATGGTAATTGATAGAACTGGGTAACAGACAGTCTTCATAGTAATTGATAGAGGTGGGTAACAGACAGTCGTCATGGTAATTGATAGAGGTGGGTAACAGACAGTCTTCATGGTAATTGATAGAGGTGGGTAACAGACAGTCTTCATGGTAATTGATAGAGGTGGGTAACAGACAGTCGTCATGGTAATTGATAGAGGTGGGTAACAGACAGTCTTCATAGTAATTGATAGAGGTGGGTAACAGACAGTCGTCATGGTAATTGATAGAGGTGGGTAACAGACAGTCTTCATAGTAATTGATGGAGGTGGGTAACAGACAGTCGTCATGGTAATTGATAGAGGTGGGTAACAGACAGTCGTCATGGTAATTGATAGAGGTGGGTAACAGACAGTCTTCATAGTAATTGATGGAGGTGGGTAACAGACAGTCTTCATAGTAATTGATAGAGGTGGGTAACAGACAGTCGTCATGGTAATTGATAGAGGTGGGTAACAGACAGTCTTCATAGTAATTGATGGAGGTGGGTAACAGACAGTCGTCATGGTAATTGATAGAGGTGGGTAACAGACAGTCTTCATGGTAATTGATAGAGGTGGGTAACAGACAGTCTTCATAGTAATTGATGGAGGTGGGTAACAGACAGTCGTCATGGTAATTGATAGAGGTGGGTAACAGACAGTCTTCATAGTAATTGATGGAGGTGGGTAACAGACAGTCGTCATGGTAATTGATAGAGGTGGGTAACAGACAGTCTTCATAGTAATTGATGGAGGTGGGTAACAGACAGTCGTCATGGTAATTGATAGAGGTGGGTAACAGACAGTCATCATGGTAATTGATAGAACTGGGTAACAGACAGTCTTCATGGTAATTGATGGAGGTGGGTAACAGACAGTCGTCATGGTAATTGATAGAGGTGGGTAACAGACAGTCTTCATGGTAATTGATAGAGGTGGGTAACAGACAGTCGTCATGGTAATTGATAGAGGTGGGTAACAGACAGTCTTCATAGTAATTGATGGAGGTGGGTAACAGACAGTCGTAATGGTAATTGATAGAACTGGGTAACAGACAGTCTTCATGGTAATTGATGGAGGTGGGTAACAGACAGTCGTCATGGTAATTGATAGAACTGGGTAACAGACAGTCTTCATGGTAATTGATGGAGGTGGGTAACAGACAGTCGTCATGGTAATTGATAGAGGTGGGTAACAGACAGTCTTCATAGTAATTGATGGAGGTGGGTAACAGACAGTCGTCATGGTAATTGATAGAGGTGGGTAACAGACAGTCTTCATAGTAATTGATGGAGGTGGGTAACAGACAGTCGTCATGGTAATTGATAGAACTGGGTAACAGACAGTCTTCATGGTAATTGATGGAGGTGGGTAACAGACAGTCTTCATGGTAATTGATAGAGGTGGGTAACAGACAGTCGTCATGGTAATTGATAGAACTGGGTAACAGACAGTCTTCATGGTAATTGATGGAGGTGGGTAACAGACAGTCGTCATGGTAATTGATGGAGGTGGGTAACAGACAGTCGTCATGGTAATTGATAGAACTGGGTAACAGACAGTCTTCATGGTAATTGATGGAGGTGGGTAACAGACAGTCGTCATGGTAATTGATAGAGATGGGTAACAGACAGTCTTCATGGTAATTGATAGAACTGGGTAACAGACAGTCTTCATAGTAATTGATAGAACTGGGTAACAGACAGTCGTCATGGTAATTGATAGAGGAGGGTAACAGACAGTCTTCATGGTAATTGATAGAACTGGGTAACAGACAGTCTTCATAGTAATTGATAGAACTGGGTAACAGACAGTCTTCATGGTAATTGATAGAGATGGGTAACAGACAGTCTTCATAGTAATTGATAGAACTGGGTAACAGACAGTCGTCATGGTAATTGATAGAGATGGGTAACAGACAGTCTTCATAGTAATTGATAGAACTGGGTAACAGACAGTCGTCATGGTAATTGATAGAGATGGGTAACAGACAGTCTTCATGGTAATTGATAGAACTGGGTAACAGACAGTCTTCATAGTAATTGATAGAACTGGGTAACAGACAGTCGTCATGGTAATTGATAGAGATGGGTAACAGACAGTCTTCATGGTAATTGATAGAGGTGGGTAACAGACAGTCGTCATGGTAATTGATAGAGATGGGTAACAGACAGTCTTCATGGTAATTGATAGAGGTGGGTAACAGACAGTCGTCATGGTAATTGATAGAACTGGGTAACAGACAGTCTTCATAGTAATTGATAGAGGTGGGTAACAGACAGTCGTCATGGTAATTGATAGAACTGGGTAACAGACAGTCTTCATGGTAATTGATAGAGGTGGGTAACAGACAGTCTTCATGGTAATTGATAGAACTGGGTAACAGACAGTCTTCATAGTAATTGATAGAGGTGGGTAACAGACAGTCTTCATAGTAATTGATAGAACTGGGTAACAGACAGTCGTCATGGTAATTGATAGAACTGGGTAACAGACAGTCGTCATGGTAATTGATAGAGGTGGGTAACAGACAGTCTTCATGGTAATTGATAGAGGTGGGTAACAGACAGTCTTCATGGTAATTGATAGAACTGGGTAACAGACAGTCGTCATGGTAATTGATAGAGGTGGGTAACAGACAGTCTTCATGGTAATTGATAGAGGTGGGTAACAGACAGTCTTCATAGTAATTGATAGAACTGGGTAACAGACAGTCTTCATGGTAATTGATAGAACTGGGTAACAGACAGTCGTCATGGTAATTGATAGAACTGGGTAACAGACAGTCGTCATGGTAATTGATAGAACTGGGTAACAGACAGTCGTCATGGTAATTGATAGAGGTGGGTAACAGACAGTCTTCATGGTAATTGATAGAGGTGGGTAACAGACAGTCTTCATAGTAATTGATAGAGATGGGTAACAGACAGTCGTCATGGTAATTGATAGAGGTGGGTAACAGACAGTCTTCATGGTAATTGATAGAACTGGGTAACAGACAGTCTTCATGGTAATTGATAGAACTGGGTAACAGACAGTCGTCATGGTAATTGATAGAACTGGGTAACAGACAGTCTTCATGGTAATTGATAGAACTGGGTAACAGACAGTCTTCATGGTAATTGATAGAGGTGGGTAACAGACAGTCTTCATGGTAATTGATAGAACTGGGTAACAGACAGTCGTCATGGTAATTGATAGAGGTGGGTAACAGACAGTCTTCATGGTAATTGATAGAGGTGGGTAACAGACAGTCTTCATAGTAATTGATAGAACTGGGTAACAGACAGTCTTCATGGTAATTGATAGAACTGGGTAACAGACAGTCTTCATAGTAATTGATAGAGGTGGGTAACAGACAGTCTTCATGGTAATTGATAGAGGTGGGTAACAGACAGTATTCATGGTAATTGATAGAGATGGGTAACAGACAGTATTCATGGTAATTGATAGAACTGGGTAACAGACAGTATTCATGGTAATTGATAGAACTGGGTAACAGACAGTCTTCATGGTAATTGATAGAACTGGGTAACAGACAGTCGTCATGGTAATTGATAGAACTGGGTAACAGACAGTCTTCATGGTAATTGATAGAACTGGGTAACAGACAGTCTTCATGGTAATTGATAGAACTGGGTAACAGACAGTCTTCATAGTAATTGATAGAACTGGGTAACAGACAGTCTTCATGGTAATTGATAGAGGTGGGTAACAGACAGTCTTCATAGTAATTGATAGAGGTGGGTAACAGACAGTCGTCATGGTAATTGATAGAACTGGGTAACAGACAGTCTTCATGGTAATTGATAGAACTGGGTAACAGACAGTCTTCATAGTAATTGATAGAACTGGGTAACAGACAGTCTTCATAGTAATTGATAGAGGTGGGTAACAGACAGTCTTCATGGTAATTGATAGAACTGGGTAACAGACAGTCTTCATAGTAATTGATAGAACTGGGTAACAGACAGTCTTCATAGTAATTGATAGAGGTGGGTAACAGACAGTCGTCATGGTAATTGATAGAGATGGGTAACAGACAGTCTTCATAGTAATTGATAGAACTGGGTAACAGACAGTCTTCATGGTAATTGATAGAGGTGGGTAACAGACAGTCGTCATGGTAATTGATAGAGGTGGGTAACAGACAGTCTTCATAGTAATTGATAGAACTGGGTAACAGACAGTCTTCATGGTAATTGATAGAGGTGGGTAACAGACAGTCTTCATGGTAATTGATAGAACTGGGTAACAGACAGTCGTCATGGTAATTGATAGAGGTGGGTAACAGACAGTCTTCATGGTAATTGATAGAGATGGGTAACAGACAGTCGTCATGGTAATTGATAGAGGTGGGTAACAGACAGTCTTCATAGTAATTGATAGAACTGGGTAACAGACAGTCTTCATAGTAATTGATAGAGGTGGGTAACAGACAGTCGTCATGGTAATTGATGGAGGTGGGTAACAGACAGTCTTCATAGTAATTGATAGAACTGGGTAACAGACAGTCGTCATGGTAATTGATGGAGGTGGGTAACAGACAGTCTTCATGGTAATTGATAGAGGTGGGTAACAGACAGTCTTCATGGTAATTGATAGAACTGGGTAACAGACAGTCTTCATAGTAATTGATAGAGGTGGGTAACAGACAGTCGTCATGGTAATTGATAGAGGTGGGTAACAGACAGTCTTCATGGTAATTGATAGAGGTGGGTAACAGACAGTCTTCATGGTAATTGATAGAGGTGGGTAACAGACAGTCGTCATGGTAATTGATAGAGGTGGGTAACAGACAGTCTTCATAGTAATTGATAGAGGTGGGTAACAGACAGTCGTCATGGTAATTGATAGAGGTGGGTAACAGACAGTCTTCATAGTAATTGATGGAGGTGGGTAACAGACAGTCGTCATGGTAATTGATAGAGGTGGGTAACAGACAGTCGTCATGGTAATTGATAGAGGTGGGTAACAGACAGTCTTCATAGTAATTGATGGAGGTGGGTAACAGACAGTCTTCATAGTAATTGATAGAGGTGGGTAACAGACAGTCGTCATGGTAATTGATAGAGGTGGGTAACAGACAGTCTTCATAGTAATTGATGGAGGTGGGTAACAGACAGTCGTCATGGTAATTGATAGAGGTGGGTAACAGACAGTCTTCATGGTAATTGATAGAGGTGGGTAACAGACAGTCTTCATAGTAATTGATGGAGGTGGGTAACAGACAGTCGTCATGGTAATTGATAGAGGTGGGTAACAGACAGTCTTCATAGTAATTGATGGAGGTGGGTAACAGACAGTCGTCATGGTAATTGATAGAGGTGGGTAACAGACAGTCTTCATAGTAATTGATGGAGGTGGGTAACAGACAGTCGTCATGGTAATTGATAGAGGTGGGTAACAGACAGTCCTCATGGTAATTGATAGAACTGGGTAACAGACAGTCTTCATGGTAATTGATGGAGGTGGGTAACAGACAGTCGTCATGGTAATTGATAGAGGTGGGTAACAGACAGTCTTCATGGTAATTGATAGAGGTGGGTAACAGACAGTCGTCATGGTAATTGATAGAGGTGGGTAACAGACAGTCTTCATAGTAATTGATGGAGGTGGGTAACAGACAGTCGTCATGGTAATTGATAGAACTGGGTAACAGACAGTCTTCATGGTAATTGATGGAGGTGGGTAACAGACAGTCGTCATGGTAATTGATAGAACTGGGTAACAGACAGTCTTCATGGTAATTGATGGAGGTGGGTAACAGACAGTCGTCATGGTAATTGATAGAGGTGGGTAACAGACAGTCTTCATAGTAATTGATGGAGGTGGGTAACAGACAGTCGTCATGGTAATTGATAGAGGTGGGTAACAGACAGTCTTCATAGTAATTGATGGAGGTGGGTAACAGACAGTCGTCATGGTAATTGATAGAACTGGGTAACAGACAGTCTTCATGGTAATTGATGGAGGTGGGTAACAGACAGTCTTCATGGTAATTGATAGAGGTGGGTAACAGACAGTCGTCATGGTAATTGATAGAACTGGGTAACAGACAGTCTTCATGGTAATTGATGGAGGTGGGTAACAGACAGTCGTCATGGTAATTGATGGAGGTGGGTAACAGACAGTCGTCATGGTAATTGATAGAACTGGGTAACAGACAGTCTTCATGGTAATTGATGGAGGTGGGTAACAGACAGTCGTCATGGTAATTGATAGAGATGGGTAACAGACAGTCTTCATGGTAATTGATAGAACTGGGTAACAGACAGTCTTCATAGTAATTGATAGAACTGGGTAACAGACAGTCGTCATGGTAATTGATAGAGGAGGGTAACAGACAGTCTTCATGGTAATTGATAGAACTGGGTAACAGACAGTCTTCATAGTAATTGATAGAACTGGGTAACAGACAGTCTTCATGGTAATTGATAGAGATGGGTAACAGACAGTCTTCATAGTAATTGATAGAACTGGGTAACAGACAGTCGTCATGGTAATTGATAGAGATGGGTAACAGACAGTCTTCATAGTAATTGATAGAACTGGGTAACAGACAGTCGTCATGGTAATTGATAGAGATGGGTAACAGACAGTCTTCATGGTAATTGATAGAACTGGGTAACAGACAGTCTTCATAGTAATTGATAGAACTGGGTAACAGACAGTCGTCATGGTAATTGATAGAGATGGGTAACAGACAGTCTTCATGGTAATTGATAGAGGTGGGTAACAGACAGTCGTCATGGTAATTGATAGAGATGGGTAACAGACAGTCTTCATGGTAATTGATAGAGGTGGGTAACAGACAGTCGTCATGGTAATTGATAGAACTGGGTAACAGACAGTCTTCATAGTAATTGATAGAGGTGGGTAACAGACAGTCGTCATGGTAATTGATAGAACTGGGTAACAGACAGTCTTCATGGTAATTGATAGAGGTGGGTAACAGACAGTCTTCATGGTAATTGATAGAACTGGGTAACAGACAGTCTTCATAGTAATTGATAGAGGTGGGTAACAGACAGTCTTCATAGTAATTGATAGAACTGGGTAACAGACAGTCGTCATGGTAATTGATAGAACTGGGTAACAGACAGTCGTCATGGTAATTGATAGAGGTGGGTAACAGACAGTCTTCATGGTAATTGATAGAGGTGGGTAACAGACAGTCTTCATGGTAATTGATAGAACTGGGTAACAGACAGTCGTCATGGTAATTGATAGAGGTGGGTAACAGACAGTCTTCATGGTAATTGATAGAGGTGGGTAACAGACAGTCTTCATAGTAATTGATAGAACTGGGTAACAGACAGTCTTCATGGTAATTGATAGAACTGGGTAACAGACAGTCGTCATGGTAATTGATAGAACTGGGTAACAGACAGTCGTCATGGTAATTGATAGAACTGGGTAACAGACAGTCGTCATGGTAATTGATAGAGGTGGGTAACAGACAGTCTTCATGGTAATTGATAGAGGTGGGTAACAGACAGTCTTCATAGTAATTGATAGAGATGGGTAACAGACAGTCGTCATGGTAATTGATAGAGGTGGGTAACAGACAGTCTTCATGGTAATTGATAGAACTGGGTAACAGACAGTCTTCATGGTAATTGATAGAACTGGGTAACAGACAGTCGTCATGGTAATTGATAGAACTGGGTAACAGACAGTCTTCATGGTAATTGATAGAACTGGGTAACAGACAGTCTTCATGGTAATTGATAGAGGTGGGTAACAGACAGTCTTCATGGTAATTGATAGAACTGGGTAACAGACAGTCGTCATGGTAATTGATAGAGGTGGGTAACAGACAGTCTTCATGGTAATTGATAGAGGTGGGTAACAGACAGTCTTCATAGTAATTGATAGAACTGGGTAACAGACAGTCTTCATGGTAATTGATAGAACTGGGTAACAGACAGTCTTCATAGTAATTGATAGAGGTGGGTAACAGACAGTCTTCATGGTAATTGATAGAGGTGGGTAACAGACAGTATTCATGGTAATTGATAGAGATGGGTAACAGACAGTATTCATGGTAATTGATAGAACTGGGTAACAGACAGTATTCATGGTAATTGATAGAACTGGGTAACAGACAGTCTTCATGGTAATTGATAGAACTGGGTAACAGACAGTCTTCATGGTAATTGATAGAACTGGGTAACAGACAGTCTTCATAGTAATTGATAGAGATGGGTAACAGACAGTATTCATGGTAATTGATAGAACTGGGTAACAGACAGTATTCATGGTAATTGATAGAACTGGGTAACAGACAGTCTTCATGGTAATTGATAGAGATGGGTAACAGACAGTATTCATGGTAATTGATAGAACTGGGTAACAGACAGTCTTCATAGTAATTGATAGAACTGGGTAACAGACAGTCTTCATAGTAATTGATAGAGGTGGGTAACAGACAGTATTCATGGTAATTGATAGAACTGGGTAACAGACAGTCTTCATAGTAATTGATAGAACTGGGTAACAGACAGTCTTCATAGTAATTGATAGAACTGGGTAACAGACAGTCTTCATAGTAATTGATAGAGGTGGGTAACAGACAGTATTCATGGTAATTGATAGAACTGGGTAACAGACAGTCTTCATAGTAATTGATAGAGGTGGGTAACAGACAGTATTCATGGTAATTGATAGAACTGGGTAACAGACAGTCTTCATAGTAATTGAAAGAGGTGGGTAACAGACAGTCTTCATAGTAATTGATAGAGGTGGGTAACAGACAGTCTTCATGGTAATTGATAGAACTGGGTAACAGACAGTCTTCATAGTAATTGATAGAACTGGGTAACAGACAGTCTTCATAGTAATTGATAGAGGTGGGTAACAGACAGTCTTCATGGTAATTGATAGAACTGGGTAACAGACAGTCTTCATGGTAATTGATAGAGGTGGGTAACAGACAGTCTTCATGGTAATTGATAGAACTGGGTAACAGACAGTCTTCATAGTAATTGATAGAACTGGGTAACAGACAGTCTTCATAGTAATTGATAGAGGTGGGTAACAGACAGTCTTCATGGTAATTGATAGAACTGGGTAACAGACAGTCGTCATGGTAATTGATAGAACTGGGTAACAGACAGTCTTCATAGTAATTGATAGAACTGGGTAACAGACAGTCTTCATAGTAATTGATAGAACTGGGTAACAGATAGTCTTCATGGTAATTGATAGAACTGGGTAACAGACAGTCTTCATAGTAATTGATAGAGGTGGGTAACAGACAGTCTTCATGGTAATTGATAGAGGTGGGTAACAGACAGTATTCATGGTAATTGATAGAGATGGGTAACAGACAGTATTCATGGTAATTGATAGAACTGGGTAACAGACAGTATTCATGGTAATTGATAGAACTGGGTAACAGACAGTCTTCATGGTAATTGATAGAACTGGGTAACAGACAGTCTTCATGGTAATTGATAGAACTGGGTAACAGACAGTCTTCATAGTAATTGATAGAGATGGGTAACAGACAGTATTCATGGTAATTGATAGAACTGGGTAACAGACAGTATTCATGGTAATTGATAGAACTGGGTAACAGACAGTCTTCATGGTAATTGATAGAGATGGGTAACAGACAGTATTCATGGTAATTGATAGAACTGGGTAACAGACAGTCTTCATAGTAATTGATAGAACTGGGTAACAGACAGTCTTCATAGTAATTGATAGAGGTGGGTAACAGACAGTATTCATGGTAATTGATAGAACTGGGTAACAGACAGTCTTCATAGTAATTGATAGAACTGGGTAACAGACAGTCTTCATAGTAATTGATAGAACTGGGTAACAGACAGTCTTCATAGTAATTGATAGAGGTGGGTAACAGACAGTATTCATGGTAATTGATAGAACTGGGTAACAGACAGTCTTCATAGTAATTGATAGAGGTGGGTAACAGACAGTATTCATGGTAATTGATAGAACTGGGTAACAGACAGTCTTCATAGTAATTGATAGAGGTGGGTAACAGACAGTCTTCATAGTAATTGATAGAGGTGGGTAACAGACAGTCTTCATGGTAATTGATAGAACTGGGTAACAGACAGTCTTCATAGTAATTGATAGAACTGGGTAACAGACAGTCTTCATAGTAATTGATAGAGGTGGGTAACAGACAGTCTTCATGGTAATTGATAGAACTGGGTAACAGACAGTCGTCATAGTAATTGATAGAACTGGGTAACAGACAGTCTTCATAGTAATTGATAGAACTGGGTAACAGACAGTCTTCATGGTAATTGATAGAGGTGGGTAACAGACAGTCTTCATAGTAATTGATAGAACTGGGTAACAGACAGTCTTCATAGTAATTGATAGAGGTGGGTAACAGACAGTTTTCATGGTAATTGATAGAACTGGGTAACAGACAGTCTTCATAGTAATTGATAGAACTGGGTAACAGACAGTCTTCATGGTAATTGATAGAGGTGGGTAACAGACAGTATTCATGGTAATTGATAGAACTGGGTAACAGACAGTCTTCATAGTAATTGATAGAGGTGGGTAACAGACAGTCTTCATAGTAATTGATAGAGGTGGGTAACAGACAGTATTCATGGTAATTGATAGAACTGGGTAACAGACAGTCTTCATAGTAATTGATAGAGGTGGGTAACAGACAGTTTTCATGGTAATTGACAGAACTGGGTAACAGACAGTCTTCATAGTAATTGATAGAACTGGGTAACAGACAGTCTTCATAGTAATTGATAGAACTGGGTAACAGACAGTCTTCATGGTAATTGATAGAACTGGGTAACAGACAGTCGTCATGGTAATTGATAGAACTGGGTAACAGACAGTCTTCATGGTAATTGATAGAACTGGGTAACAGACAGTCTTCATAGTAATTGATAGAACTGGGTAACAGACAGTCTTCATGGTAATTGATAGAACTGGGTAACAGACAGTCGTCATGGTAATTGATAGAACTGGGTAACAGACAGTCTTCATGGTAATTGATAGAGGTGGGTAACAGACAGTCTTCATGGTAATTGATAGAACTGGGTAACAGACAGTCTTCATGGTAATTGATAGAACTGGGTAACAGACAGTCGTCATGGTAATTGATAGAACTGGGTAACAGACAGTCTTCATGGTAATTGATAGAGGTGGGTAACAGACAGTCTTCATGGTAATTGATAGAACTGGGTAACAGACAGTCGTCATGGTAATTGATAGAGGTGGGTAACAGACAGTCTTCATGGTAATTGATAGAGGTGGGTAACAGACAGTCTTCATAGTAATTGATAGAACTGGGTAACAGACAGTCTTCATGGTAATTGATAGAACTGGGTAACAGACAGTCTTCATAGTAATTGATAGAGGTGGGTAACAGACAGTCTTCATGGTAATTGATAGAGGTGGGTAACAGACAGTATTCATGGTAATTGATAGAGATGGGTAACAGACAGTATTCATGGTAATTGATAGAACTGGGTAACAGACAGTATTCATGGTAATTGATAGAACTGGGTAACAGACAGTCTTCATGGTAATTGATAGAACTGGGTAACAGACAGTCTTCATGGTAATTGATAGAACTGGGTAACAGACAGTCTTCATAGTAATTGATAGAGATGGGTAACAGACAGTATTCATGGTAATTGATAGAACTGGGTAACAGACAGTATTCATGGTAATTGATAGAACTGGGTAACAGACAGTCTTCATGGTAATTGATAGAGATGGGTAACAGACAGTATTCATGGTAATTGATAGAACTGGGTAACAGACAGTCTTCATAGTAATTGATAGAACTGGGTAACAGACAGTCTTCATAGTAATTGATAGAGGTGGGTAACAGACAGTATTCATGGTAATTGATAGAACTGGGTAACAGACAGTCTTCATAGTAATTGATAGAACTGGGTAACAGACAGTCTTCATAGTAATTGATAGAACTGGGTAACAGACAGTCTTCATAGTAATTGATAGAGGTGGGTAACAGACAGTATTCATGGTAATTGATAGAACTGGGTAACAGACAGTCTTCATAGTAATTGATAGAGGTGGGTAACAGACAGTATTCATGGTAATTGATAGAACTGGGTAACAGACAGTCTTCATAGTAATTGATAGAGGTGGGTAACAGACAGTCTTCATAGTAATTGATAGAGGTGGGTAACAGACAGTCTTCATGGTAATTGATAGAACTGGGTAACAGACAGTCTTCATAGTAATTGATAGAACTGGGTAACAGACAGTCTTCATAGTAATTGATAGAGGTGGGTAACAGACAGTCTTCATGGTAATTGATAGAACTGGGTAACAGACAGTCTTCATGGTAATTGATAGAGGTGGGTAACAGACAGTCTTCATGGTAATTGATAGAACTGGGTAACAGACAGTCTTCATAGTAATTGATAGAACTGGGTAACAGACAGTCTTCATAGTAATTGATAGAGGTGGGTAACAGACAGTCTTCATGGTAATTGATAGAACTGGGTAACAGACAGTCGTCATGGTAATTGATAGAACTGGGTAACAGACAGTCTTCATAGTAATTGATAGAACTGGGTAACAGACAGTCTTCATAGTAATTGATAGAACTGGGTAACAGACAGTCGTCATAGTAATTGATAGAACTGGGTAACAGACAGTCTTCATAGTAATTGATAGAACTGGGTAACAGACAGTCTTCATGGTAATTGATAGAGGTGGGTAACAGACAGTCTTCATAGTAATTGATAGAACTGGGTAACAGACAGTCTTCATAGTAATTGATAGAGGTGGGTAACAGACAGTTTTCATGGTAATTGATAGAACTGGGTAACAGACAGTCTTCATAGTAATTGATAGAACTGGGTAACAGACAGTCTTCATGGTAATTGATAGAGGTGGGTAACAGACAGTATTCATGGTAATTGATAGAACTGGGTAACAGACAGTCTTCATAGTAATTGATAGAGGTGGGTAACAGACAGTCTTCATAGTAATTGATAGAGGTGGGTAACAGACAGTATTCATGGTAATTGATAGAACTGGGTAACAGACAGTCTTCATAGTAATTGATAGAGGTGGGTAACAGACAGTTTTCATGGTAATTGATAGAACTGGGTAACAGACAGTCTTCATAGTAATTGATAGAACTGGGTAACAGACAGTCTTCATAGTAATTGATAGAACTGGGTAACAGACAGTCTTCATGGTAATTGATAGAGGTGGGTAACAGACAGTCTTCATGGTAATTGATAGAACTGGGTAACAGACAGTCTTCATGGTAATTGATAGAACTGGGTAACAGACAGTCTTCATGGTAATTGATAGAGGTGGGTAACAGACAGTCGTCATGGTAATTGATAGAACTGGGTAACAGACAGTCTTCATGGTAATTGATAGAGGTGGGTAACAGACAGTCTTCATGGTAATTGATAGAGATGGGTAACAGACAGTCTTCATGGTAATTGATAGAACTGGGTAACAGACAGTCTTCATGGTAATTGATAGAGGTGGGTAACAGACAGTCTTCATGGTAATTGATAGAGGTGGGTAACAGACAGTCTTCATGGTAATTGATAGAACTGGGTAACAGACAGTCTTCATAGTAATTGATAGAGGTGGGTAACAGACAGTCTTCATGGTAATTTATAGAACTGGGTAACAGACAGTCTTCATAGTAATTGATAGAGGTGGGTAACAGACAGTCTTCATGGTAATTTATAGAACTGGGTAACAGACAGTCTTCATGGTAATTGATAGAACTGGGTAACAGACAGTCTTCATAGTAATTGATAGAGGTGGGTAACAGACAGTCTTCATAGTAATTGATAGAGGTGGGTAACAGACAGTCTTCATAGTAATTGATAGAACTGGGTAACAGACAGTCTTCATAGTAATTGATAGAACTGGGTAACAGACAGTCTTCATGGTAATTGATAGAACTGGGTAACAGACAGTTTTCATGGTAATTGATAGAACTGGGTAACAGACAGTCTTCATGGTAATTGATAGAACTGGGTAACAGACAGTCTTCATGGTAATTGATAGAACTGGGTAACAGACAGTCTTCATGGTAATTGATAGAACTGGGTAACAGACAGTATTCATGGTAATTGATAGAACTGGGTAACAGACAGTTTTCATGGTAATTGATAGAACTGGGTAACAGACAGTCTTCATGGTAATTGATAGAACTGGGTAACAGACAGTATTCATGGTAATTGATAGAACTGGGTAACAGACAGTCGTCATGGTAATTGATAGAACTGGGTAACAGACAGTCTTCATGGTAATTGATAGAGGTGGGTAACAGACAGTCTTCATGGTAATTGATAGAACTGGGTAACAGACAGTCTTCATGGTAATTGATAGAACTGGGTAACAGACAGTCTTCATAGTAATTGATAGAGGTGGGTAACAGACAGTCTTCATAGTAATTGATAGAGATGGGTAACAGACAGTCTTCATAGTAATTGATAGAACTGGGTAACAGACAGTCTTCATGGTAATTGATAGAACTGGGTAACAGACAGTCTTCATGGTAATTGATAGAGGTGGGTAACAGACAGTCTTCATGGTAATTGATAGAACTGGGTAACAGACAGTCTTCATGGTAATTGATAGAGGTGGGTAACAGACAGTCTTCATGGTAATTGATAGAGGTGGGTAACAGACAGTCTTCATGGTAATTGATAGAACTGGGTAACAGACAGTCTTCATAGTAATTGATAGAGGTGGGTAACAGACAGTCTTCATGGTAATTTATAGAACTGGGTAACAGACAGTCTTCATAGTAATTGATAGAGGTGGGTAACAGACAGTCTTCATGGTAATTTATAGAACTGGGTAACAGACAGTCTTCATGGTAATTGATAGAACTGGGTAACAGACAGTCTTCATAGTAATTGATAGAGGTGGGTAACAGACAGTCTTCATAGTAATTGATAGAGGTGGGTAACAGACAGTCTTCATAGTAATTGATAGAACTGGGTAACAGACAGTCTTCATAGTAATTGATAGAACTGGGTAACAGACAGTCTTCATGGTAATTGATAGAACTGGGTAACAGACAGTTTTCATGGTAATTGATAGAACTGGGTAACAGACAGTCTTCATGGTAATTGATAGAACTGGGTAACAGACAGTCTTCATGGTAATTGATAGAACTGGGTAACAGACAGTCTTCATGGTAATTGATAGAACTGGGTAACAGACAGTATTCATGGTAATTGATAGAACTGGGTAACAGACAGTTTTCATGGTAATTGATAGAACTGGGTAACAGACAGTATTCATGGTAATTGATAGATCTGGGTAACAGACAGTCTTCATAGTAATTGATAGAACTGGGTAACAGACAGTCTTCATAGTAATTGATAGAACTGGGTAACAGACAGTCTTCATAGTAATTGATAGAGGTGGGTAACAGACAGTATTCATGGTAATTGATAGAACTGGGTAACAGACAGTCTTCATAGTAATTGATAGAGGTGGGTAACAGACAGTATTCATGGTAATTGATAGAACTGGGTAACAGACAGTCTTCATAGTAATTGATAGAGGTGGGTAACAGACAGTCTTCATAGTAATTGATAGAGGTGGGTAACAGACAGTCTTCATGGTAATTGATAGAACTGGGTAACAGACAGTCTTCATAGTAATTGATAGAACTGGGTAACAGACAGTCTTCATAGTAATTGATAGAGGTGGGTAACAGACAGTCTTCATGGTAATTGATAGAACTGGGTAACAGACAGTCTTCATGGTAATTGATAGAGGTGGGTAACAGACAGTCTTCATGGTAATTGATAGAACTGGGTAACAGACAGTCTTCATAGTAATTGATAGAACTGGGTAACAGACAGTCTTCATAGTAATTGATAGAGGTGGGTAACAGACAGTCTTCATGGTAATTGATAGAACTGGGTAACAGACAGTCGTCATGGTAATTGATAGAACTGGGTAACAGACAGTCTTCATAGTAATTGATAGAACTGGGTAACAGACAGTCTTCATAGTAATTGATAGAACTGGGTAACAGACAGTCGTCATAGTAATTGATAGAACTGGGTAACAGACAGTCTTCATAGTAATTGATAGAACTGGGTAACAGACAGTCTTCATGGTAATTGATAGAGGTGGGTAACAGACAGTCTTCATAGTAATTGATAGAACTGGGTAACAGACAGTCTTCATAGTAATTGATAGAGGTGGGTAACATACAGTTTTCATGGTAATTGATAGAACTGGGTAACAGACAGTCTTCATAGTAATTGATAGAACTGGGTAACAGACAGTCTTCATGGTAATTGATAGAGGTGGGTAACAGACAGTATTCATGGTAATTGATAGAACTGGGTAACAGACAGTCTTCATAGTAATTGATAGAGGTGGGTAACAGACAGTCTTCATAGTAATTGATAGAGGTGGGTAACAGACAGTATTCATGGTAATTGATAGAACTGGGTAACAGACAGTCTTCATAGTAATTGATAGAGGTGGGTAACAGACAGTTTTCATGGTAATTGATAGAACTGGGTAACAGACAGTCTTCATAGTAATTGATAGAACTGGGTAACAGACAGTCTTCATAGTAATTGATAGAACTGGGTAACAGACAGTCTTCATGGTAATTGATAGAGGTGGGTAACAGACAGTCTTCATGGTAATTGATAGAACTGGGTAACAGACAGTCTTCATGGTAATTGATAGAACTGGGTAACAGACAGTCTTCATGGTAATTGATAGAGGTGGGTAACAGACAGTCGTCATGGTAATTGATAGAACTGGGTAACAGACAGTCTTCATGGTAATTGATAGAGGTGGGTAACAGACAGTCTTCATGGTAATTGATAGAGATGGGTAACAGACAGTCTTCATGGTAATTGATAGAACTGGGTAACAGACAGTCTTCATGGTAATTGATAGAGGTGGGTAACAGACAGTCTTCATGGTAATTGATAGAGGTGGGTAACAGACAGTCTTCATGGTAATTGATAGAACTGGGTAACAGACAGTCTTCATAGTAATTGATAGAGGTGGGTAACAGACAGTCTTCATGGTAATTTATAGAACTGGGTAACAGACAGTCTTCATAGTAATTGATAGAGGTGGGTAACAGACAGTCTTCATGGTAATTTATAGAACTGGGTAACAGACAGTCTTCATGGTAATTGATAGAACTGGGTAACAGACAGTCTTCATAGTAATTGATAGAGGTGGGTAACAGACAGTCTTCATAGTAATTGATAGAGGTGGGTAACAGACAGTCTTCATAGTAATTGATAGAACTGGGTAACAGACAGTCTTCATAGTAATTGATAGAACTGGGTAACAGACAGTCTTCATGGTAATTGATAGAACTGGGTAACAGACAGTTTTCATGGTAATTGATAGAACTGGGTAACAGACAGTCTTCATGGTAATTGATAGAACTGGGTAACAGACAGTCTTCATGGTAATTGATAGAACTGGGTAACAGACAGTCTTCATGGTAATTGATAGAACTGGGTAACAGACAGTATTCATGGTAATTGATAGAACTGGGTAACAGACAGTTTTCATGGTAATTGATAGAACTGGGTAACAGACAGTCTTCATGGTAATTGATAGAACTGGGTAACAGACAGTATTCATGGTAATTGATAGAACTGGGTAACAGACAGTCGTCATGGTAATTGATAGAACTGGGTAACAGACAGTCTTCATGGTAATTGATAGAGGTGGGTAACAGACAGTCTTCATGGTAATTGATAGAACTGGGTAACAGACAGTCTTCATGGTAATTGATAGAACTGGGTAACAGACAGTCTTCATAGTAATTGATAGAGGTGGGTAACAGACAGTCTTCATAGTAATTGATAGAGATGGGTAACAGACAGTCTTCATAGTAATTGATAGAACTGGGTAACAGACAGTCTTCATGGTAATTGATAGAACTGGGTAACAGACAGTCTTCATGGTAATTGATAGAGGTGGGTAACAGACAGTCTTCATGGTAATTGATAGAACTGGGTAACAGACAGTCTTCATGGTAATTGATAGAGGTGGGTAACAGACAGTCTTCATGGTAATTGATAGAGGTGGGTAACAGACAGTCTTCATGGTAATTGATAGAACTGGGTAACAGACAGTCTTCATAGTAATTGATAGAGGTGGGTAACAGACAGTCTTCATGGTAATTTATAGAACTGGGTAACAGACAGTCTTCATAGTAATTGATAGAGGTGGGTAACAGACAGTCTTCATGGTAATTTATAGAACTGGGTAACAGACAGTCTTCATGGTAATTGATAGAACTGGGTAACAGACAGTCTTCATAGTAATTGATAGAGGTGGGTAACAGACAGTCTTCATAGTAATTGATAGAGGTGGGTAACAGACAGTCTTCATAGTAATTGATAGAACTGGGTAACAGACAGTCTTCATAGTAATTGATAGAACTGGGTAACAGACAGTCTTCATGGTAATTGATAGAACTGGGTAACAGACAGTTTTCATGGTAATTGATAGAACTGGGTAACAGACAGTCTTCATGGTAATTGATAGAACTGGGTAACAGACAGTCTTCATGGTAATTGATAGAACTGGGTAACAGACAGTCTTCATGGTAATTGATAGAACTGGGTAACAGACAGTATTCATGGTAATTGATAGAACTGGGTAACAGACAGTTTTCATGGTAATTGATAGAACTGGGTAACAGACAGTCTTCATGGTAATTGATAGAACTGGGTAACAGACAGTATTCATGGTAATTGATAGAACTGGGTAACAGACAGTCGTCATGGTAATTGATAGAACTGGGTAACAGACAGTCTTCATGGTAATTGATAGAGGTGGGTAACAGACAGTCTTCATGGTAATTGATAGAACTGGGTAACAGACAGTCTTCATGGTAATTGATAGAACTGGGTAACAGACAGTCTTCATAGTAATTGATAGAGGTGGGTAACAGACAGTCTTCATAGTAATTGATAGAGATGGGTAACAGACAGTCTTCATAGTAATTGATAGAACTGGGTAACAGACAGTCTTCATGGTAATTGATAGAACTGGGTAACAGACAGTCTTCATGGTAATTGATAGAGGTGGGTAACAGACAGTCTTCATGGTAATTGATAGAACTGGGTAACAGACAGTTTTCATGGTAATTGATAGAACTGGGTAACAGACAGTTTTCATGGTAATTGATAGAACTGGGTAACAGACAGTTTTCATGGTAATTGATAGAACTGGGTAACAGACAGTCGTCATGGTAATTGATAGAGGTGGGTAACAGACAGTCTTCATGGTAATTGATAGAACTGGGTAACAGACAGTCTTCATGGTAATTGATAGAGGTGGGTAACAGACAGTCTTCATGGTAATTGATAGAACTGGGTAACAGACAGTCTTCATGGTAATTGATAGAGGTGGGTAACAGACAGTCTTCATGGTAATTGATAGAGGTGGGTAACAGACAGTCTTCATGGTAATTGATAGAACTGGGTAACAGACAGTCTTCATGGTAATTGATAGAGGTGGGTAACAGACAGTCTTCATGGTAATTGATAGAGGTGGGTAACAGACAGTCGTCATGGTAATTGATAGAGGTGGGTAACAGACAGTCTTCATGGTAATTGATAGAACTGGGTAACAGACAGTCTTCATGGTAATTGATAGAACTGGGTAACAGACAGTCTTCATGGTAATTGATAGAGGTGGGTAACAGACAGTCTTCATAGTAATTGATAGAACTGGGTAACAGACAGTCGTCATGGTAATTGATAGAACTGGGTAACAGACAGTCTTCATGGTAATTGATAGAGATGGGTAACAGACAGTCTTCATGGTAATTGATAGAGGTGGGTAACAGACAGTCGTCATGGTAATTGATAGAGATGGGTAACAGACAGTCTTCATAGTAATTGATAGAGGTGGGTAACAGACAGTCGTCATGGTAATTGATGGAGGTGGGTAACAGACAGTCTTCATGGTAATTGATAGAACTGGGTAACAGACAGTCTTCATGGTAATTGATAGAGATGGGTAACAGACAGTCTTCATGGTAATTGATAGAGGTGGGTAACAGACAGTCGTCATGGTAATTGATAGAGATGGGTAACAGACAGTCTTCATGGTAATTGATAGAGGTGGGTAACAGACAGTCGTCATGGTAATTGATAGAGATGGGTAACAGACAGTCGTCATGGTAATTGATAGAGATGGGTAACAGACAGTCTTCATGGTAATTGATAGAGGTGGGTAACAGACAGTCGTCATGGTAATTGATAGAGGTGGGTAACAGACAGTCGTCATGGTAATTGATAGAGGTGGGTAACAGACAGTCTTCATGGTAATTGATAGAACTGGGTAACAGACAGTCTTCATGGTAATTGATAGAGGTGGGTAACAGACAGTCTTCATAGTAATTGATAGAGGTGGGTAACAGACAGTCGTCATGGTAATTGATAGAACTGGGTAACAGACAGTCTTCATGGTAATTGATAGAACTGGGTAACAGACAGTCTTCATAGTAATTGATAGAGGTGGGTAACAGACAGTCTTCATAGTAATTGATAGAGATGGGTAACAGACAGTCTTCATAGTAATTGATAGAACTGGGTAACAGACAGTCTTCATGGTAATTGATAGAACTGGGTAACAGACAGTCTTCATGGTAATTGATAGAGGTGGGTAACAGACAGTCTTCATGGTAATTGATAGAACTGGGTAACAGACAGTTTTCATGGTAATTGATAGAACTGGGTAACAGACAGTTTTCATGGTAATTGATAGAACTGGGTAACAGACAGTTTTCATGGTAATTGATAGAACTGGGTAACAGACAGTCGTCATGGTAATTGATAGAGGTGGGTAACAGACAGTCTTCATGGTAATTGATAGAACTGGGTAACAGACAGTCTTCATGGTAATTGATAGAGGTGGGTAACAGACAGTCTTCATGGTAATTGATAGAACTGGGTAACAGACAGTCTTCATGGTAATTGATAGAGGTGGGTAACAGACAGTCTTCATGGTAATTGATAGAGGTGGGTAACAGACAGTCTTCATGGTAATTGATAGAACTGGGTAACAGACAGTCTTCATGGTAATTGATAGAGGTGGGTAACAGACAGTCTTCATGGTAATTGATAGAGGTGGGTAACAGACAGTCGTCATGGTAATTGATAGAGGTGGGTAACAGACAGTCTTCATGGTAATTGATAGAACTGGGTAACAGACAGTCTTCATGGTAATTGATAGAACTGGGTAACAGACAGTCTTCATGGTAATTGATAGAGGTGGGTAACAGACAGTCTTCATAGTAATTGATAGAACTGGGTAACAGACAGTCGTCATGGTAATTGATAGAACTGGGTAACAGACAGTCTTCATGGTAATTGATAGAGATGGGTAACAGACAGTCTTCATGGTAATTGATAGAGGTGGGTAACAGACAGTCGTCATGGTAATTGATAGAGATGGGTAACAGACAGTCTTCATAGTAATTGATAGAGGTGGGTAAAAGACAGTCGTCATGGTAATTGATGGAGGTGGGTAACAGACAGTCTTCATGGTAATTGATAGAACTGGGTAACAGACAGTCTTCATGGTAATTGATAGAGATGGGTAACAGACAGTCTTCATGGTAATTGATAGAGGTGGGTAACAGACAGTCGTCATGGTAATTGATAGAGATGGGTAACAGACAGTCTTCATGGTAATTGATAGAGGTGGGTAACAGACAGTCGTCATGGTAATTGATAGAGATGGGTAACAGACAGTCGTCATGGTAATTGATAGAGATGGGTAACAGACAGTCTTCATGGTAATTGATAGAGGTGGGTAACAGACAGTCGTCATGGTAATTGATAGAGGTGGGTAACAGACAGTCGTCATGGTAATTGATAGAGGTGGGTAACAGACAGTCTTCATGGTAATTGATAGAACTGGGTAACAGACAGTCTTCATGGTAATTGATAGAGGTGGGTAACAGACAGTCTTCATAGTAATTGATAGAGGTGGGTAACAGACAGTCGTCATGGTAATTGATAGAACTGGGTAACAGACAGTCTTCATGGTAATTGATAGAACTGGGTAACAGACAGTCTTCATAGTAATTGATAGAGGTGGGTAACAGACAGTCTTCATAGTAATTGATAGAGATGGGTAACAGACAGTCTTCATAGTAATTGATAGAACTGGGTAACAGACAGTCTTCATGGTAATTGATAGAACTGGGTAACAGACAGTCTTCATGGTAATTGATAGAGGTGGGTAACAGACAGTCTTCATGGTAATTGATAGAACTGGGTAACAGACAGTTTTCATGGTAATTGATAGAACTGGGTAACAGACAGTTTTCATGGTAATTGATAGAACTGGGTAACAGACAGTTTTCATGGTAATTGATAGAACTGGGTAACAGACAGTCGTCATGGTAATTGATAGAGGTGGGTAACAGACAGTCTTCATGGTAATTGATAGAACTGGGTAACAGACAGTCTTCATGGTAATTGATAGAGGTGGGTAACAGACAGTCTTCATGGTAATTGATAGAACTGGGTAACAGACAGTCTTCATGGTAATTGATAGAGGTGGGTAACAGACAGTCTTCATGGTAATTGATAGAGGTGGGTAACAGACAGTCTTCATAGTAATTGATAGAACTGGGTAACAGACAGTCTTCATAGTAATTGATAGAGGTGGGTAACAGACAGTCGTCATGGTAATTGATAGAACTGGGTAACAGACAGTCTTCATGGTAATTGATAGAACTGGGTAACAGACAGTCTTCATAGTAATTGATAGAGGTGGGTAACAGACAGTCTTCATAGTAATTGATAGAGATGGGTAACAGACAGTCTTCATAGTAATTGATAGAACTGGGTAACAGACAGTCTTCATGGTAATTGATAGAACTGGGTAACAGACAGTCTTCATGGTAATTGATAGAGGTGGGTAACAGACAGTCTTCATGGTAATTGATAGAACTGGGTAACAGACAGTTTTCATGGTAATTGATAGAACTGGGTAACAGACAGTTTTCATGGTAATTGATAGAACTGGGTAACAGACAGTTTTCATGGTAATTGATAGAACTGGGTAACAGACAGTCGTCATGGTAATTGATAGAGGTGGGTAACAGACAGTCTTCATGGTAATTGATAGAACTGGGTAACAGACAGTCTTCATGGTAATTGATAGAGGTGGGTAACAGACAGTCTTCATGGTAATTGATAGAACTGGGTAACAGACAGTCTTCATGGTAATTGATAGAGGTGGGTAACAGACAGTCTTCATGGTAATTGATAGAGGTGGGTAACAGACAGTCTTCATGGTAATTGATAGAACTGGGTAACAGACAGTCGTCATGGTAATTGATAGAGGTGGGTAACAGACAGTCTTCATGGTAATTGATAGAGGTGGGTAACAGACAGTCGTCATGGTAATTGATAGAGGTGGGTAACAGACAGTCTTCATGGTAATTGATAGAACTGGGTAACAGACAGTCTTCATGGTAATTGATAGAACTGGGTAACAGACAGTCTTCATGGTAATTGATAGAGGTGGGTAACAGACAGTCTTCATAGTAATTGATAGAACTGGGTAACAGACAGTCGTCATGGTAATTGATAGAACTGGGTAACAGACAGTCTTCATGGTAATTGATAGAGATGGGTAACAGACAGTCTTCATGGTAATTGATAGAGGTGGGTAACAGACAGTCGTCATGGTAATTGATAGAGATGGGTAACAGACAGTCTTCATAGTAATTGATAGAGGTGGGTAACAGACAGTCGTCATGGTAATTGATGGAGGTGGGTAACAGACAGTCTTCATGGTAATTGATAGAACTGGGTAACAGACAGTCTTCATGGTAATTGATAGAGATGGGTAACAGACAGTCTTCATGGTAATTGATAGAGGTGGGTAACAGACAGTCGTCATGGTAATTGATAGAGATGGGTAACAGACAGTCTTCATGGTAATTGATAGAGGTGGGTAACAGACAGTCGTCATGGTAATTGATAGAGATGGGTAACAGACAGTCGTCATGGTAATTGATAGAGATGGGTAACAGACAGTCTTCATGGTAATTGATAGAGGTGGGTAACAGACAGTCGTCATGGTAATTGATAGAGGTGGGTAACAGACAGTCGTCATGGTAATTGATAGAGGTGGGTAACAGACAGTCTTCATGGTAATTGATAGAACTGGGTAACAGACAGTCTTCATGGTAATTGATAGAGGTGGGTAACAGACAGTCTTCATAGTAATTGATAGAGGTGGGTAACAGACAGTCGTCATGGTAATTGATAGAGGTGGGTAACAGACAGTCTTCATGGTAATTGATAGAACTGGGTAACAGACAGTCTTCATGGTAATTGATAGAACTGGGTAACAGACAGTCTTCATAGTAATTGATAGAACTGGGTAACAGACAGTCTTCATGGTAATTGATAGAACTGGGTAACAGACAGTCTTCATGGTAATTGATAGAGGTGGGTAACAGACAGTCGTCATGGTAATTGATAGAACTGGGTAACAGACAGTCGTCATGGTAATTGATAGAACTGGGTAACAGACAGTCGTCATGGTAATTGATAGAACTGGGTAACAGACAGTCTTCATGGTAATTGATAGAGGTGGGTAACAGACAGTCTTCATGGTAATTGATAGAACTGGGTAACAGACAGTCGTCATGGTAATTGATAGAGGTGGGTAACAGACAGTCTTCATGGTAATTGATAGAGGTGGGTAACAGACAGTCTTCATGGTAATTGATAGAGGTGGGTAACAGACAGTCTTCATGGTAATTGATAGAACTGGGTAACAGACAGTCTTCATGGTAATTGATAGAACTGGGTAACAGACAGTCTTCATGGTAATTGATAGAAATGGGTAACAGACAGTCGTCATGGTAATTGATAGAACTGGGTAACAGACAGTCGTCATGGTAATTGATAGAACTGGGTAACAGACAGTCTTCATGGTAATTGATAGAACTGGGTAACAGACAGTCGTCATGGTAATTGATAGAACTGGGTAACAGACAGTCTTCATGGTAATTGATAGAGGTGGGTAACAGACAGTCTTCATGGTAATTGATAGAACTGGGTAACAGACAGTCGTCATGGTAATTGATAGAACTGGGTAACAGACAGTCGTCATGGTAATTGATAGAGGTGGGTAACAGACAGTCTTCATGGTAATTGATAGAACTGGGTAACAGACAGTCTTCATGGTAATTGATAGAGGTGGGTAACAGACAGTCTTCATGGTAATTGATAGAACTGGGTAACAGACAGTCGTCATGGTAATTGATAGAACTGGGTAACAGACAGTCTTCATGGTAATTGATAGAACTGGGTAACAGACAGTCGTCATGGTAATTGATAGAGATGGGTAACAGACAGTCGTCATAGTAATTGATAGAACTGGGTAACAGACAGTCTTCATGGTAATTGATAGAACTGGGTAACAGACAGTCGTCATGGTAATTGATAGAACTGGGTAACAGACAGTCTTCATGGTAATTGATAGAACTGGGTAACAGACAGTCGTCATGGTAATTGATAGAACTGGGTAACAGACAGTCTTCATGGTAATTGATAGAACTGGGTAACAGACAGTCTTCATAGTAATTGATAGAGGTGGGTAACAGACAGTCTTCATAGTAATTGATAGAACTGGGTAACAGACAGTCTTCATGGTAATTGATAGAACTGGGTAACAGACAGTCTTCATGGTAATTGATAGAACTGGGTAACAGACAGTCTTCATGGTAATTGATAGAACTGGGTAACAGACAGTCTTCATGGTAATTGATAGAACTGGGTAACAGACAGTCTTCATGGTAATTGATAGAACTGGGTAACAGACAGTCTTCATGGTAATTGATAGAACTGGGTAACAGACAGTCTTCATAGTAATTGATAGAGGTGGGTAACAGACAGTCTTCATAGTAATTGATAGAACTGGGTAACAGACAGTCGTCATGGTAATTGATAGAACTGGGTAACAGACAGTCTTCATGGTAATTGATAGAACTGGGTAACAGACAGTCTTCATGGTAATTGATAGAACTGGGTAACAGACAGTCTTCATGGTAATTGATAGAACTGGGTAACAGACAGTCTTCATAGTAATTGATAGAGGTGGGTAACAGACAGTCTTCATAGTAATTGATAGAACTGGGTAACAGACAGTCGTCATGGTAATTGATAGAGGTGGGTAACAGACAGTCTTCATGGTAATTGATAGAGGTGGGTAACAGACAGTCGTCATGGTAATTGATAGAACTGGGTAACAGACAGTCTTCATGGTAATTGATAGAGGTGGGTAACAGACAGTCTTCATGGTAATTGATAGAACTGGGTAACAGACAGTCTTCATGGTAATTGATAGAACTGGGTAACAGACAGTCGTCATGGTAATTGATAGAACTGGGTAACAGACAGTCTTCATGGTAATTGATAGAACTGGGTAACAGACAGTCGTCATGGTAATTGATAGAACTGGGTAACAGACAGTCTTCATGGTAATTGATAGAACTGGGTAACAGACAGTCTTCATGGTAATTGATAGAACTGGGTAACAGACAGTCGTCATGGTAATTGATAGAACTGGGTAACAGACAGTCTTCATGGTAATTGATAGAACTGGGTAACAGACAGTCTTCATAGTAATTGATAGAACTGGGTAACAGACAGTCTTCATGGTAATTGATAGAACTGGGTAACAGACAGTCGTCATGGTAATTGATAGAACTGGGTAACAGACAGTCTTCATGGTAATTGATAGAGGTGGGTAACAGACAGTCTTCATGGTAATTGATAGAACTGGGTAACAGACAGTCTTCATGGTAATTGATAGAACTGGGTAACAGACAGTCGTCATGGTAATTGATAGAACTGGGTAACAGACAGTCTTCATGGTAATTGATAGAACTGGGTAACAGACAGTCTTCATGGTAATTGATAGAACTGGGTAACAGACAGTCGTCATGGTAATTGATAGAACTGGGTAACAGACAGTCTTCATGGTAATTGATAGAGGTGGGTAACAGACAGTCTTCATGGTAATTGATAGAGGTGGGTAACAGACAGTCTTCATGGTAATTGATGGAACTGGGTAACAGACAGTCGTCATGGTAATTGATAGAACTGGGTAACAGACAGTCGTCATGGTAATTGATAGAGATGGGTAACAGACAGTCGTCATGGTAATTGATAGAACTGGGTAACAGACAGTCTTCATGGTAATTGATAGAACTGGGTAACAGACAGTCGTCATGGTAATTGATAGAGATGGGTAACAGACAGTCGTCATGGTAATTGATAGAACTGGGTAACAGACAGTCTTCATGGTAATTGATAGAACTGGGTAACAGACAGTCGTCATGGTAATTGATAGAGATGGGTAACAGACAGTCGTCATGGTAATTGATAGAACTGGGTAACAGACAGTCTTCATGGTAATTGATAGAGGTGGGTAACAGACAGTCTTCATGGTAATTGATAGAACTGGGTAACAGACAGTCTTCATAGTAATTGATAGAGGTGGGTAACAGACAGTCTTCATAGTAATTGATGGAGGAGGGTAACAGACAGTCGTCATGGTAATTGATAGAACTGGGTAACAGACAGTCGTCATGGTAATTGATAGAACTGGGTAACAGACAGTCGTCATGGTAATTGATAGAACTGGGTAACAGACAGTCGTCATGGTAATTGATAGAGGTGGGTAACAGACAGTCTTCATGGTAATTGATGGAGGTGGGTAACAGACAGTCGTCATGGTAATTGATAGAGGTGGGTAACAGACAGTCTTCATGGTAATTGATAGAACTGGGTAACAGACAGTCGTCATGGTAATTGATAGAGGTGGGTAACAGACAGCCTTCATAGTAATTGATAGAACTGAGTAACAGACAGTCTTCATGGTAATTGATAGAGGTGGGTAACAGACAGTATTCATGGTAATTGATAGAACTGGGTAACAGACAGTCTTCATAGTAATTGATAGAACTGAGTAACAGACAGTCTTCATAGTAATTGATAGAGGTGGGTAACAGACAGTCTTCATAGTAATTGATAGAGGTGGGTAACAGACAGTCGTCATGGTAATTGATAGAACTGGGTAACAGACAGTCTTCATGGTAATTGATAGAACTGGGTAACAGACAGTCTTCATAGTAATTGATAGAGGTGGGTAACAGACGGTCGTCATGGTAATTGATGTAGGGTCAGACTTTACCTGTTTGATAATAATACCTGTCTCTGATGTGATGATTCCATTCACTGATTTGTTCTCAGGATCTGGGCTATATACATTGTAATAATGTAGTTTTTCCATAAAATGTTCCTTATACTTGGGGAATATTGTAAATAGATGCAAATAATTAGTTTCATTGATTTATTTTTATTTGTAATATTTTATTAGTTTATTTGTCAGGGATCAAGCACAACAAATTTGCACCCGATTTAGCTACAATACTAATTTCCATCTCCAGAGGCAATCCTCTCTAGTGTTAAGGGATGATTGCTTGCTTACTGGGGTTTGTGGCCATCCTGAGTGATCTCATTCCGTTTCCACAGGACTGAATGGTCCCTTTCTCTCTCCCATGCATCTCTCTGATCAGTCCTCTATTTCAGCCCTTCTCTCTTCACAGTTCTCCATGTTCCCTGCTACTGGAGAGTGAGTGTCCCTTGGCGGTAACCTTATCTCCCTTCACCTTCTCCCTTTAGTCCCTGCCACCAAGCTGACTGCCCTGATGCGCCCTACAGCCGGGCCCTGCCACTGCAAGTATGACCTCATGGTGTTCTTCGAGATCTGTGAGCTGGAGGCCAGTGGAGAGTGAGTATCAGTCACCACAATCACAACCACAGGACTACACTGTACTTCACAGCAAACCATCTCACCACAACCTTTTGTAAACCCGCTTCTATGAATGATAATCTACCACTGTCGACTGGCCTGATCTGTTGGCCGGTTCACATCCTTGGTGGTTGGTTCACTAGAAAAGAAATAGACCGAAAAGGGTTCCACTGCACTGTACATGCAGAGACTCAGAGACTCAGAGACTCAGAGACTCGGAAACTCAGAGACTCAGAGACTCAGAGACTCAGAGACACAGAGACACAGAGACTCAGAGACTCAGAGACTCAGAGACACAGAGACACAGAGACACAGAGACTCAGAGACTCAGAGACTCAGAGACTCAGAGACACAGAGACTCAGCGACTCGGAAACTCAGAGACACAGTGACTCAGAGACACAGTGACTCAGCGACACAGAGACACAGAGACTCAGCGATTCAGAGAGACAGAGACTCAGAGACACAGAGACTGGTGGGTGAAATGGTAAGCCTGTTATGTACTACAAACATCGTGATTTAATGTATATTAACACAGTGGAATGTCGATGCAAGAACCAGAGTTACAACAATATGGTCCCGTGTGGCTCAGTTGGTAGAGCATGGCGCTTGCAACGCCAGGGTTGTGGGTTCATTCCCCACGGGGGGACCAGGATGAATATGTATGAACTTTCCAATTTGTAAGTCGCTCTGGATAAGAGCGTCTGCTAAATGACTTAAATGTAAATGTAAATATCAGCAACAGCTTTAATGTCATTCAGCACTTATTGGCCGATGTGAAATCAATGAGAGGTTTGTTACTGCCCTACAGCTACATCCCAGCAGGAGTGGACCATAGAGGAGGCATGCCTTGCCATGGGACGTTCATGCTGCACCAGGTGAGTCGTTTCAGGGAGGGGAATGAAGTTATGATTGATCTGATTGGCAGGTGGATATAATAATATAGAATCATACAGAATCATATAGAAGAATATGGAATCATATAGAATCATATAGAAGAATATAGAAGAATATAGAATAATATAGAATCATATAGAAGAATATAGAATCATATGGAAGAATAGAGAATAATATAGAATAATATAGAATCATATAGAAGAATATAGAATCATATGGAAGAATAGAGAAGAATATAGAATAATATAGAATCATATAGAAGAATATAGAATCATATGGAAGAATAGAGAAGAATATAGAATAATGGAGACAGGTTAAAGAAGTATTTTTAATTGAGACAATTGAGACATGGATTGTGTATGTGTGCCATTCAGAGGGTGAATAGTCAAGACAAAAGACTGAGGTGAACAGGGGTACGCTAGAAAGTGCCAGGCGCACCGGTTGTGTCAAGAACTGCAACGCTGCTGGGTTTTTCACGCTCAATAGTTTACCGTGTGTATCAAGAATGGTCCACCACCCAAAGGACATCCAGACATCTTGTCACAAATGTGAGAAGCATTGGAATCCCTGTGGAACGCTTTCGACAACTTGTAGAGTCCATGCCCCAACGAATTGAACTTGTTCTGAGGGCAAAAGGAGGGGGGTGCAAATGAACATTAGGAAAGTGTTCCTAATGTTTTGTACACTCAGTGTGTATTAAATACTTTCACTATCTTCCTGATAACCAGATGCTCCCAGAGAGTGGATTGAGTAGTCCAGTCTAGTCCAGTCTAGTTCAGTCTAGTTCAGTCTAGTTCAGTTCAGTTCAGTCCAGTCCAGTCCAGTCCAGTCCAGTCCAGTTCAGTCCAGTCTAGTTCAGTCCAGTTCAGTCCAGTTCAGTTCAGTCCAGTCCAGTTCAGTCCAGTCCAGTCTAGTTCAGTCTAGTTCAGTTCAGTTCAGTCCAGTTCAGTCCAGTTCAGTCCAGTTCAGTCTAGATCAGTCCAGTTCAGTCCAGTTCAGTCCAGATCAGTCTAGTTCAGTCTAGTTCAGTCCAGTTCAGTCTAGATCAGTCTAGTTCAGTCCAGTTCAGTCCAGTTCAGTCCAGTTCAGTCGAGATCAGTCTAGTTCAGTCCAGTTCAGCAGTTCAGTCCAGTCCAGTCCAGTTCAGTCCAGTCCAGTCCAGTCCAGTCCAGTTCAGTTCAGTCCAGTCCAGTCTAGTTCAGTCTAGATCAGTCTAGTTCAGTCCAGTTCAGTCCAGTCCAGTCTAGTTCAGTCTAGTTCAGTTCAGTTCAGTCCAGTTCAGTCCAGTTCAGTCTAGATCAGTCTAGTTCAGTCCAGTTCAGTCCAGTTCAGTCTAGATCAGTCTAGTTCAGTCTAGTTCAGTCCAGTTCAGTCTAGTTCAGTTCAGTTCAGTTCAGTCTAGTTCAGTCTAGTTCAGTCTAGTTCAGTCTAGTTCAGTCTAGTCCAGTTCAGTCCAGTCCAGTTCCAGCGTCTATTTGGTTGCTTTGATCCTTGGTGTTGTGTTTCTGTTAACGTTGTTATCTCTGGACGTTATCTCTCTGTCCTGGTGTTCTGGTGTTGTGTTTCTGTTAGCGTTGTTATCTCTGGACGTTATCTCTCTGTCCTGGTGTTCTGGTGTTGTGTTTCTGTTAGCGTTGTTATCTCTGGACGTTATCTCTCTGTCCTGGTGTTCTGGTGTTGTGTTTCTGTTAGCGTTGTTATCTCTGGACGTTATCTCTCTGTCCTGGTGTTCTGGTGTTGTGTTTCTGTTAACGTTGTTATCTCTGGACGTTATCTCTGGACGTTATCTCTCTGTCCTGGTGTTCTGGTGTCTCTGGACGTTATCTCTCTGTCCTGGTGTTCTGGTGTCTCTGGACGTTATCTCTCTGTCCTGGTGTTCTGGTGTCTCTGGACGTTATCTCTCTGTCCTGGTGTTCTGGTGTCTCTGGACGTTATCTCTCTGTCCTGGTGTTCTGGTGTCTCTGGACGTTATCTCTCTGTCCTGGTGTTCTGGTGTCTCTGGACGTTATCTCTCTGTCCTGGTGTTCTGGTGTCTCTGGACGTTATCTCTCTGTCCTGGTGTTCTGGTGTCTCTGGACGTTATCTCTCTGTCCTGGTGTTCTGGTGTCTCTGGACGTTATCTCTCTGTCCTGGTGTTCTGGTGTCTCTGGACGTTATCTCTCTGTCCTGGTGTTCTGGTGTCTCTGGACGTTATCTCTCTGTCCTGGTGTTCTGGTGTCTCTGGACGTTATCTCTCTGTCCTGGTGTTCTGGTGTCTCTGGACGTTATCTCTCTGTCCTGGTGTTCTGGTGTCTCTGGGATCTCTAATGGTACATTCACTATTCTCTCTCTCTCTTATTCAATCTACCTCTCTCCCTTTCTTCTCTTCAATTCTCTCTCTCTCTTATTCAATCTACCTCTCTCCCTTTCTTCTCTTCAATTCTCTCTCTCTCTTATTCAATCTACCTCTCTCCCTTTCTTCTCTTCAATTCTCTCTCTCTCTTATTCAATCTACCTCTCTCCCTTTCTTCTCTTCAATTCTCTCTCTCTCTTATTCAATCTACCTCTCTCCCTTTCCACTCTTCAATTCTCTCTCTCTCTTATTCAATCTACCTCTCTCCCTTTCTTCTCTTCAATTCTCTCTCTCTCTTATTCAATCTACCTCTCTCCTTTTCTTCTCTTCAATTCTCTCTCTCACTTATTCAATCTACCTCTCTCCCTTTCTTCTCTTCAATTCTCTCCCTCTCTTATTCAATCTACCTCTCTCCCTTTCTTCTCTTCAATTCTCTCTCTCTCTTATTCAATCTACCTCTTTCCCTTTCTTCTCTTCAATTCTCTCTCTCTCTTATTCAATCTACCTCTCTCCCTTTCTTCTCTTCAATTCTCTCCCTCTCTTATTCAATCTACCTCTCTCCCTTTCTTCTCTTCAATTCTCTCTCTCTCTTATTCAATCTACCTCTCTCCCTTTCTTCTCTTCAATTCTCTCTCTCTCTTATTCAATCTACCTCTCTCCCTTTCTTCTCTTCAATTCTCTCTCTCTCTTATTCAATCTACCTCTCTCCCTTTCTTCTCTTCAATTCTCTCTCTCTCTTATTCAATCTACCTCTCTCCCTTTCTTCTCTTCAATTCTCTCCCTCTCTTATTCAATCTACCTCTCTCCCTTTCTTCTCTTCAATTCTCTCTCTCTCTTATTCAATCTACCTCTCTCCCTTTCTTCTCTTCAATTCTCTCTCTCTCTTATTCAATCTACCTCTCTCCCTTTCTTCTCTTCAATTCTCTCTCTCTCTTATTCAATCTACCTCTCTCCCTTTCTTCTCTTCAATTCTCTCTCTCTCTTATTCAATCTACCTCTCTCCCTTTCTTCTCTTCAATTCTCTCTCTCTCTCTTATTCAATCTACCTCTCTCCCTTTCTTCTCTTCAATTCTCTCTCTCTCTTATTCAATCTACCTCTCTCCCTTTCTTCTCTTCAATTCTCTCCCTCTCTTATTCAATCTACCTCTCTCCCTTTCTTCTCTTCAATTCTCTCCCTCTCTTATTCAATCTACCTCTCTCCCTTTCTTCTCTTCAATTCTCTCTCTCTCTTATTCAATCTACCTCTCTCCCTTTCTTCTCTTCAATTCTCTCTCTCTCTTATTCAATCTACCTCTCTCCCTTTCTTCTCTTCAATTCTCTCCCTCTCTTATTCAATCTACCTCTCTCCCTTTCTTCTCTTCAATTCTCTCTCTCTCTTATTCAATCTACCTCTCTCCCTTTCTTCTCTTCAATTCTCTCTCTCTCTTATTCAATCTACCTCTCTCCCTTTCTTCTCTTCAATTCTCTCTCTCTCTTATTCAATCTACCTCTCTCCCTTTCTTCTCTTCAATTCTCTCTCTCTCTTATTCAATCTACCTCTCTCCCTTTCTTCTCTTCAATTCTCTCTCTCTCTTATTCAATCTACCTCTCTCCCTTTCTTCTCTTCAATTCTCTCTCTCTCTTATTCAATCTACCTCTCTCCCTTTCTTCTCTTCAATTCTCTCTCTCTCTTATTCAATCTACCTCTCTCCCTTTCTTCTCTTCAATTCTCTCTCTCTCTTATTCAATCTACCTCTCTCCCTTTCTTCTCTTCAATTCTCTCTCTCTCTTATTCAATCTACCTCTCTCCCTTTCTTCTCTTCAATTCTCTCTCTCTCTTATTCAATCTACCTCTCTCCCTTTCTTCTCTTCAATTCTCTCTCTCTCTTATTCAATCTACCTCTCTCCCTTTCTTCTCTTCAATTCTCTCTCTCTCTTATTCAATCTACCTCTCTCCCTTTCTTCTCTTCAATTCTCTCTCTCTCTTATTCAATCTACCTCTCTCCCTTTCTTCTCTTCAATTCTCTCTCTCTCTTATTCAATCTACCTCTCTCCCTTTCTTCTCTTCAATTCTCTCTCTCTCTTATTCAATCTACCTCTCTCCCTTTCTTCTCTTCAATTCTCTCTCTCTCTTATTCAATCTACCTCTCTCCCTTTCTTCTCTTCAATTCTCTCTCTCTCTTATTCAATCTACCTCTCTCCCTTTCTTCTCTTCAATTCTCTCTCTCTCTTATTCAATCTACCTCTCTCCCTTTCTTCTCTTCAATTCTCTCTCTCTCTTATTCAATCTACCTCTCTCCCTTTCTTCTCTTCAATTCTCTCTCTCTCTTATTCAATCTACCTCTCTCCCTTTCTTCTCTTCTCTTCTCCCCCCCACAGGGTATTCAGAGGAGAATAACTGTGACAATCGTTCATGAGACAGGTGAAGACATCGTGTGGAAAGATGTCCAGGAGCTGGTTGTGGGTGAGTCAGGCTCACATTGAAGTGGACGGTGTGTGTTTGTTTGTTGTGTGAGGGCATGTGCCTGAGTGTGTCTGTGTCTGTCTCTCTGTGTGTGTGTGTGTGTGTGTGTGTGTGTGTGTGTGTGTGTGTGTGTGTGTGTGTGTGTGTGTGTGTGTGTGTGTGTGTGTGTGTGTGTGTGTGTGTGTGTGTGTGTGTGTGTGTGTGTGTGTGTGTGTGTGTGGAATATGTATTTAACACCAACATTTACAGTATGTAAGTTCTCCTCCTCCTCTTCGTCATCTTCATCCTCCTCTTCTTCCTCCTCCTCATCTTCTTCATCTTCATCTTCCTCCTCCTCCCCCTCCTCTTCTTATCTTCCTCCTCCTCCCTCTTCTTCTTCCTCCTCCCTCCTCTTCTTCATCCCCCTCTTCTTCTTTCTCCTCCTCCTCATCTTCCTCCTTCGCATCCTCCTCCTCATCATCATTCATCTTCCTCCACTTCTTCTTCCTCCTCCTCATCTTCCTATACCTCCTCCTTCTCGTCCCCCTCTTCCTCCTCCTCGTCTTCTTCCTCTACCTCCTCCTTCTCGTCCCCCTCTTCTTCTTCCTCATCTTTCTCTCCCTCCTCCTTCTCGTCCCCCTCTTCCTCCTCCTCGTCTTCCTCGTCTTTTTCCCCTTTCCTCCTACCTGTCTTCCTCGACTCCCCAGGGCGTATCAGTAACTCTCCCGAGGGGGACGATACCATCATAGACCCCAACATCCTCTCTCTCAACATCCTGTCAGCTGGGTATGTCAGACCCATGCAGGACGACAGGTATGTCCCATATTCTCCCCGTCAAAAGGGACCCGATCACCCACGGCTCATCCACAGGTCTACGTCCCAAATGTCACCCTGTTCATAAAGCAGACTTATTCCACAATTCTAGGATTTTTTGGGGGGGGGGGGGATTTGACAATATAAGTTTAAGAGAATATATACAGTTAGTTATATAGAACATTCAGTTATATTTTGTTGATGCATAACTATTGTTTACTGAACTGTTTACATCAAAGTTCTTTTACGGTCCTGAACATTTGAAGATTACATCATTACATCATAATAACCAATGCTCCTTTTGTAATGTGTTTCTCCTGCCTTTAAAATTCTAAGATGTCACTAAGAATTCACGATCACTATGGCGATGCTAGCACCGCCTTTCGTATGCTCTGAGGTGCTCTGGAGACACACGCACCTTGGGTTCAGTCAATCTCTGTGTCTCTCTACCAGCACACCTTGGGTTCAGCCAATCACTGTGTCTCTCTACCAGCACACAGTGGGTTCAGCCAATCTCTGTGTCTCTCTACCAGCACACCTTGGGTTCAGCCAATCACTGTGTCTCTCTACCAGCACACCTTGGGTTCAGCCAATCACTGTGTCTCTCTACCAGCACACGGTGGGTTCAGCCAATCTCTGTGTCTCTCTACCAGCACACAGTGGGTTCAGCCAATCTCTGTGTCTCTCTACCAGCACACGGTGGATTCAGCCAATCTCTGTGTCTCTCTACCAGCACACGGTGGGTTCAGCCAATCTCTGTGTCTCTCTACCAGCACACGGTGGATGAAGGGACACACATACCCCTTTCTTACTGACGATGCTCCTGTATTGGTGGACTGAAGATGCTCCTGTATTGGTCGACTGAAGATGCTCCTGTATTGGTCGACTGACGATGCTCCTGTATTGGTCGACTGAAGATGCTCCTGTATTGGTCGACTGAAGATGCTCCTGTATTGGTCGACTGACGATGCTCCTGTATTGGTCGACTGACGATGCTCCTGTATTGGTTGACTGAAGATGCTCCTGTATTGGTCGACTGAAGATGCTCCTGTATTGGTCGACTGACGATGCTCCTGTATTGGTGGACTGACGATGCTCCTGTATTGGTGGACTGAAGATGCTCCTGTATTGGTTGAATGCACAGTGCTCCATGGCTAATGCATAGCAGACTTAGCAAGGATGCTTGAAGCTCACGCCGCCAAGATGCACAGCTTAACTGATTAACAGACTTCAGGCAAAGAGGATTTATTCCCTTCCCCCCTCCACCACCCCTCAATCCCCTCTCCTGTTCCACTGAAGCAGCTGACGCTTGGCAAAACAACATGTGGTTTTATACATCTAGAAGCAGGTCACATGATCACTTGTAGAAAGCAAAGATTGTGACTTAAAGTACAAAATGATTTCAGATTGATTATGATCAAACGTTAAGCCGTCATCTTTGTAGTAGGTTGTGCTGTATGAGGACCTGTTAGTCTTCAGCCAGTTATATTAGAGTTCCCTCACCACTACGCTGGCTATGCGACCCTCCCGTTCCTTGATGCTAGTCTGGTGCTGTGCTTTGAATGTTTGTCTGTCGTTCCACCTCTCACCCTGTTCACTGCATAATCCTCCCCTCTTTAACCATTGTCCACTACTAACTAACCTCGCGGGATTATTCTGCACCATGTCAGAAATCTCTATCCAACACCACACTATGGCCATAATAACTGCATGCTATGGCACACAGACACCTACGAAGGATTGTTAGCCAAACTGAACATGCCCTCTTCTCTTGCTGGCCCTGTAACATAGATCCCTAGACCCTGTGGATGAAGGGCTTCTTGGTGGTCCTGTAGCATAGATCCCTAGACCCTGTGGATGAAGGGCTTCTTGCTGGCCCTGTAGCATAGATCCCTAGACCCTGTGGATGAAGGGCTTCTTGCTGGCCCTGTAACATAGATCCCTAGACCCTGTGGATGAAGGGCTTCTTGCTGGCCCTGTAGCATAGATCCCTAGACCCTGTGGATGAAGGGCTTCTTGGTGGTCCTGTAACATAGATCCCTAGACCCTGTGGATGAAGGGCTTCTTGCTGGCCCTGTAGCATAGATCCCTAGACCCTGTGGATGAAGGGCTTCTTGGTGGTCCTGTAACATAGATCCCTAGACCCTGTGGATGAAGGGCTTCTTGCTGGCCCTGTAGCATAGATCCCTAGACCCTGTGGATGAAGGGCTTCTTGGTGGTCCTGTAACATAGATCCCTAGACCCTGTGGATGAAGGGCTTCTTGCTGGCCCTGTAGCATAGATCCTTAGACCCTGTGGATGAAGGGCTTCTTGCTGGCCCTGTAGCTGATGGACGATCTTGATCCTCATTGGCCCTCTTGCATAGTATCTAATGATGGGATATACAGTGCCTTCGGAAAGTATTCAGACCCCTTGATTTTTTTCACATTTTGTTAAACAACAGCCTTATTCTAACATGGATTGAGTCAAAAAAATCCTCAGCAATCTACACACAATAACCCATAATGACATCACAATAACCAATAATGACATCACAATACCCCATAATGACATCACAATAACCCATAATGACATCACAATTTTTCTTTGTCATTATGGGTTATTGTGATGTCATTATGGGGTATTGTGATGTCATTATGGGTTACTGTGTGTAGATTGATGATTTGATTATTTTTTTTTTTATCAATTTTAGAATAAGGCTGTAACGTAACAAAATGTGGAAAAAGTCAAGGGGTCTGAATACTTTCCGCCATGTCAAGACCACATTATCCACTCTCTGGCATGCATCCATAACTAACTCACTCAGCATAGTAAGTCACCTCAGTAAGTCACTAAAGCTGCGTAGCGTCATGCTGTGTTATACTGTAGCACTTCACTGTAATGCCTTATGTTACTGTTTACTCAACATGTAACATAACATGTTGTTTTTACAGAATAATGTAACTGTCGTGACGACCTCTATTACGGTTTAACCACACTGCGTTACTAGTAACCTTTCACCTAACTCAAATACCACTCCTCAGACATGGGTTTGCTTGCCATCACAAAGGACCAATACAGGAACAGAGGCCCCAGACAGACTGTTGCAGTGGTCTGTCTGGTCCTAATGGCCATACAATCTCTATGTACAGGTATCACCATGGTTCTGCATTCCTTGACCTCCAACCCAGGATGTTGATCTGGTTGGAAAGGTCTTCCTGAGTGAAGGGGAGAGTCCAGCACCAGGGCAGAGTGTGGGATGGTCCAATGCAGATCTGGGTTCAAATAGTTTTTTGTTTCTGTTTGATTGACTCTGCCTGCCTGGAGTGCCAGAAGGGCTTGGTTTGCACTTGAAACACAACAGATGCCATTTGAACCCATATGTGGTCTAGTCTGGCCTCTGCTCAGGCCTGTGAGGTCATCAGTAAGGGACAGGACATGCTGATGCTGACGTGTCTCTCCCTCCAGTCCACTCCACTAACACAATGTTGTTTTGTGTTTTTCACAGACAGTTTCTTGATTCGGACATGCCTAGGTATATGATTTACATCAAATCCCTCTCCTCCCATTCTACTATTCAGTTAGACAACATCTCATCTCGTGTTCATTATCTATTTTCATCTTTTCACTCCATTTTAAACACCAAGTCATCCATACATCCATCATTCTAATTCCCATGGTTTTCCACTGTGGGTTTTGGCTCTCTTGCTCTCTCCTCCTCCCCTTGCTTTGTTTTCCTGATCTCTCTCCTGAGGAGATGTGAGGACTGTGATGTATCTTTGCACCCCTCCTCTCTCTCTCTCTCTCTCTCTCTCTCTCTCTCTCTCTCTCTCTCTCTCTCTCTCTCTCTCTCTCTCTCTCTCTCTCTCTCTCTCTCTCTCTCTCCTGGATGTGTGTTTGTTGCTGAGCTGTTGTGGGTCTGGAGGCTGGAGCTGAGGGCTGGGAACTGGGGCTGGCTGGGACTACAGGGTCTGGGGTTACGGGTTGGCTGGGACTGGGATCTTGGGCTGGCTGGGACTGCAGGGTCTGGGGCTGGCTGTGACTGTGCGGTCTTGGGACTGGGGCTGACTGGGACTTCGGGGCCTGGGGATGCGACCGAAAGCTGATGGTGTACGGGGGCTGCATGCATGTTTGGCTTTGCTTCCTACAGTATGTGCTGAACTGACTGGCTGTTTTACTGTGTTGTGGGGCCAGTATTTCAGCTTCTCTCTCCTCTTTGGTACAGGGACGTTTTCAGTACAAGCTACAAGCCAGACATTTGATGAAATAAAACAAGCATGAATTGTTTGTCATCTCCCCCAATTACTTATGATCTCTGTTGATCTTTTTTTCAGTCACAAACCTCTGCATTGCCACTAGGGGGAAGTAATAATCAAGTTCATACACTGACACAGAACAGGTTTCATTTTGAATCCCGCTGAAAGACCTATAGCATTGATAAAATCATAAAAATCTTTCCAAAATAGCAACTTGTATACATTATAAGGAAGCCAAACATAATCTTAAACTTTGGTATGAAGTTATGCAATCAACTTCTTTTGAAAACACTCAAGGCTTTAGAAAGAGATGTGCACGAACCTGATAGTATCAAGGGGGGGGGGGGTGGTTTCAATTCTCCCCCATTAGGAAATGCGACCTAGAATCAGATTTGGATCTTGGAGGCGAGCTTTGATGTGTGTGTCTCTCGTATGTCTGTTTCGAACGTGAGAAGCATGTGTACTTCCACTCTGCCAAAACAGTACACAGTTAGTTACTCACCCTTCAAGATAAGTTGAAACAGTCTAACCAGGTCTTGTGTCTGGAAGTAGCCTGGACTAGCTAGTGTGCTAGCCAACAGGCCGGTGTGCGACCGTGGCAAAATTGGTTTGACTTTGGATAGCCTATCTCTGTGGCCTAGTTAGGGACCGTCAAATAAATTACACACAATGTAAATTGACAATGTATGACTCCTTTCAGGAAACTAGGTGTATGTCGCGCAAGGGACATACACCTAGGGACAATAGTGGTCACCTTGAAATATGTTGGGATTAGAGACTTGGACAAGGAGAGATTTAACATTTCTGTGTCCTGGGCCTGCTCTGTGTCCTGGGCCTGCTCTGTGTCCTGGGCCTGCTCTGTGTCCTGGGCCTGCTCTGTGTCCTGGGCCTGCTCTGTGTCCTGGGCCTGCTCTGTGTCCTGGGCCTGCTCTGTGTCCTGGGCCTGCTCTGTGTCCTGGGCCTGATCTGTGACCTGGGCCTGCTCTGTGTCCTGGGCCTGCTCTGTGACCTGGGTCTGCTCTGTGACCTGGGTCTGCTCTGTGACCTGGGCCTGCTCTGTGCCATGGGCCTGCTCTGTGACCTGGGCCTGCTCTGTGACCTGGGCCTGCTCTGTGACCTGGGCCTGCTCTGTGACCTGGGCCTGCTCTGTGTACTGGGCCTGCTCTGTGTCCTGGGCCTGCTCTGTGACCTGGGCCTGCTCTGTGTCCTGGGCCTGCTCTGTGTACTGGGCATGCCGCTTGCATGCAGAGCAGGGAGGTCAGCAGTTAGATGTTTAATAGATGAGAGAGGCTATAGCTCCTCTAGGTCCATAGACACATTTCCCCTGAAGCAGCTCTCCCCTCCTCTCGTCCCACAGTATTACAGCAGCTCTCCCCTCCTCACGTCCCACAGTATAACAGCAGCTCTCCTCTCCTCTCCTCTCCTCTCCTCTCCTCTCCTCTCCTCTCCTCTCCTCTCCTCTCCTCTCCTCTCCTCGCCTCGCCTCGCCTCGCCTCGCCTCGCCTCTCCTCTCCTCTCCTCTCCTCTCCTCTCCCCCTCTCCTCCCACAGTATAACAGCAGCTCTCCTCTCCTCTCGTCCCACAGTATAACAGCAGCTCTCCTCTCCTCTCGTCCCACAGTATAACAGCAGCTCTCCTCTCCTCTCCTCTCGTCCCACAGTATAACAGCAGCTCTCCTCTCCTCTCCTCTCCTCTCCTCTCCTCTCCTCTCCTCTCCTCTCCTCTCCTCTCCTCTCCTCTCTTCCCACAGTATTACAGCAGCTCTCCTCTCCTCTCCTCTCATCCCACAGTATAACAGCAGCGCTCCTCTTGTCCCACAGTATAACAGGAGCTCTCCTCTCCTCTCCTCTCGTCCCACAGTATTACAGCAGCTCTCTCCTCCTCTCCTCCCACAGTATAACAGCAGCTCTCCCCTCTCCTCCGCTCGTCCCACAGTATTACAGCAGCTCTCCTCTCCTCTCCTCTCCTCTCCTCTCCTCTCCTCTCCTCTCCTCTCCTCTCCTCTCCTCTCCTCTCCTCTCCTCTCCTCTCGTCCCACAGTATTACAGCAGCTCTCCTCTCCTCTCGTCCCACAGTATAACAGCAGCTCTCCTCTCCTCTCGTCCCACAGTATAACAGCAGCTCTCCTCTCCTCTCGTCCCACAGTATAACAGCAGCTCTCCTCTCCTCTCGTCCCACAGTATAACAGCAGCTCTCCTCTCCTCTCGTCCCACAGTATAACAGCAGCTCTCCTCTCCTCTCGTCCCACAGTATAACAGCAGCTCTCCACTCCTCTCGTCCCACAGTATTACAGCATCTCTCCTCTCCTCACGTCCCACAGTATTACAGCAGCTCTCCTCTCCTCTCCTCTCCTCTCCTCTCCTCTCCTCTCCTCTCCTCTCATCTCCTCTCCTCTCCTCTCCTCTCGTCCCACAGTATAACAGCAGCTCTCCTCTCCTCTCCTCTCCTCTCGTCCCACAGTATAACAGCAGCTCTCCTCTCCTCTCGTCCCACAGTATAACAGCAGCTCTCCTCTCCTCTCGTCCCACAGTATAACAGCAGCTCTCCTCTCCTCTCGTCCCACAGTATTACAGCAGCTCTCCTCTCCTCTCGTCCCACAGTATAACAGCAGCTCTCCTCTCCTCTCGTCCCACAGTATTACAGCAGCTCTCCTCTCCTCTCGTCCCACAGTATTACAGCAGCTCTCCTCTCCTCTCGTCCCACAGTATAACAGCAGCTCTCCTCTCCTCTCGTCCCACAGTATTACAGCAGCTCTCCTCTCCTCTCGTCCCACAGTATTACAGCAGCTCTCCTCTCCTCTCGTCCCACAGTATTACAGCAGCTCTCCTCTCCTCTCGTCCCACAGTATAACAGCAGCTCTCCTCTCCTCTCGTCCCACAGTATTACAGCAGCTCTCCTCTCCCCTCCTCCTCTCGTCCCACAGTATAACAGCAGCTTTCCTCTCCTCACGTCCCACAGTATTACAGCAGCTCTCCTCTCCTCTCCTCTCGTCCCACAGTATAACAGCAGTTCTCCTCTCCTCTCGTCCCACAGTATAACAGCAGCTCTCCTCTCCTCTCGTCCCACAGTATAACAGCAGCTCTCCTCTCCTCTCGTCCCACAGTATAACAGCAGCTCTCCTCTCCTCTCGTCCCACAGTATTACAGCAGCTCTCCTCTCCTCTCGTCCCACAGTATAACAGCAGCTCTCCTCTCCTCTCGTCCCACAGTATAACAGCAGCTCTCCTCTCCCCTCCTCCTCTCGTCC